>NC_056741.1:904252888-904360388 GCF_019279795.1 Protopterus annectens | reverse complement strand
AAAGTTACTAGAATTACAGAATTTGAGTTATCATCCATTTTCTTATGAATATGATGTTTAAAACCCAAATGCATGTCATTATTTAATGACTTGAGTCATCAGTGGTTTGCCAGAAAATAACAAATTTTACAAGGAACAGAACAGACCAAAAATTTGAGGCAAAAATCTGGACATTCTGCGAAAATCTGGACAGTTGAGAGAGGTATGTTGCCATTAAGTCAATTTTCTGCATCACACACCTGTTAAAGCATTAATGCCTGCTGTTTCTGATTCATACATAAATGCCTGCTGCTACTATTTATCTAAATGTAAAAGCCTGCAGCCATCATAAATGTAAAGCACATAGAAGTTTTGAAGAACGAAACCTGCAGCTGTTTTCTCACATGAAAAGTAAAAGCTGTTCTCTTGCATAGTTTAGAAGGAGGAAGCCCGCAGCTGCCGTAAATGTGAAAGCCCCCCTTCACACACATACACACGCACATGCACACACACACACACACACACACACACACACACACACACACACACACACACACACACACACACACACACACACACAGTAAATGTAAGATGCCTGCCATTAAATCAAAAAGAATGTCGATCACACTTATTCTCCAATAGTATTAAATCAAAACATATTAATCGTGCCATTTCTGTGATAAGTAATGCCTGCCATTGTCAAATTTCTGCATTACACACCTGTTAAAGCAGTAATGCCTGCCGTTTCTGCATCACACACAAATGCCTGCTGCTGCTGATGTTATTTCACTAAATGTAAAAGTCTGCAGCCAAGCTGTTCTCTAAATGTGAAAGCCTGCAGCAGTTCTTTTGCACAGTTTAGGAGGAGGAAGCCTGCAGCTGCCGTAAATGTAAAAGCCTGCAGCTGTTCTCGCGCACGCACTTACAAGTTTAGGAGGAGGAAGCCTGCAGCTGCCAATTCTCAAAAGTACTGGCTGCAGCCTGTAGCTGTTAAGCACCTATGAAAGTTTCTCCAAAATGTAATTACACTCCTGCCATTTTTCTAAATGTAAAAGCCTACAGTTAAATACATAAGTGTTTCTCTGGCATGCACATATAAGTTTAGGAGGAGGAAGCCTGCAGCTAAGAACATATGAAGTTTACCTGGAGAAGGAAGCCTGCAGCCATTAAGTAAATAAGCATTTCTTTCGCATGCACATATATTTAGTTTACAGTTTGTACTTGGAGGAGGAGCCAGGAATAAAGTTGTGCTGTACACTGCCTGACCACAGATCGGCCTGCAGAAGCTGACATCATTGCACACACCATGCACGTAATGATGTCAGGGGTAAAAATTAAAAAAAAACAAAAAAAACCCAGGAAATTTGGAAATTAAAGGTGCCACGCTGGAATTTGTGGGACCCCAATATTTTGCCCCCAAAACAGGTATTTACCGAAAAATTCGGTATGGTTGACAGGTATGCCTTTATCTATCTTAATCAACTGCTCCATTCAGGAATCTACCGTACCAGAAATATGCAAATCCTTCTATACCACTCCTCTGCACAAAGGTGGCAACTCTGTTGAACCCTCTAACTATAGACCAATGGCTGTTCTCTCACCGCTCTCTAAGATCTTTAAAAAATGTATACATACTCAACTACTGTCCTATCTCTCTTAATCTAGCCTATGGTATAAAATGCAGAAGTACTAGAAATTCAAAGTACATAAAATCACAGTCACAACACCGAAAACAGTTTAAATGAAGCAGCAATTCACCAGCAATTTTTCTATTGCATTGCCAGTGCAGTAGCAGCATTTAAATTATTATTTAAATTTGTAATCTACACTGTAGCTGAACTTACTGGGGAGAGGGTTGAGTGTTTTTGCCTTAAGAAGGCTATTCAGTATCGAAAACATTTGGTGTCTTTCTTATTACCTGCAAGTTTTGTACAGTATTTTCATATTCTTTCTAACCTAGAGTTTTACTTGGTTGCTTAGCTGTCTACATTTTTGAAGGTTGAGAAGGGTACTGTTAACTGCAATTCATTTCATGCCTTAAGTCAAAGATGCATGGCGTGCTTAATGTCATGGGACACCCATGACTAGGAAGAGTTTTGACTGTCTTTCTGATTTACGTAACTACAGAGTGTAGAAAAATGTTGCTAAAATAAGTTGCAGTGTCATCTAATGGAGGTATTTCAGGACCTCCCACTGGCCGTGGTTGAGAACTGACATCATCTTCTTTCGGCTGTTCCCGTTAGGGGTCCCCACAGTGGATCACCTGTTTCCATTTCTTCCTGTCCTCTGCGTCTTGCTCTGTCACACCAACCACCTGCATGTCCTCTCTCACCTCATCCATAAACCTTATCTTAGGCCTTCCTCTTTTCCTGTTACCTGGTAGCTTCATCCTTAGCATCTTTTTCCCAATATACTCCACATCCCTTCTCAGCACATGTCCAAACCAGCGTAATCTTGCCTCTCTGGCTTTGTCTCCAAACCTTCTAACCTGGGCTGACCCTCTAATATACTTATTCCTAATCCTGTCCACCCTCGTCACACCCAGTGCAAATCTTAACATCTTTAACTCTGCCACATCCAGTTCAAACTCCTGCCTTTTTGTCAGTGCCACTGTCTCCAACCTATATAACATAGTTGGTCTCACTACCCTCTTGTAGACCTTCCCTTTCACTCGTACAGGTACTCGTCTGTCACAAATCACTCGTGACACTCTTCTCCACCCACTCCATCCTGCCTGTACTCTCTTCTTCACCTCTCTTCCACACTCACCATTACTCTGAACTATTGACCCCAAGTATTTAAACTCATCCACCTTCCCCACCTCTACTCCTAGCATCCTCACCATTCCTCTATCCTCCCTCTCATTCACACACATATATTTTGTCTTAGTCCTGCTGACCTTCATTCCTCTTCTCTCTAGAGCATATCTCCATCTCTCCAGGGTCTCCTCCACCTGTTCCCTACTCTCACTACAGATCACAATGTCATCTGCAAACATCATAGTCCATGGGGACTCCTGTCTGATCTCGTCTGTCAATCTGTCTATCACCATTGCAAATAAGAAAGAGCTCAGAGCTGGTCCTTGATGTAACCCCACCTCCACCTTAAACGCATCCGTCACTCCCACCGCAGACCTCACCGCTGTCACACTACCCTCGTATATATCCTGTACCACTCTTACATACTTCTCTGACACTCCTGACTTCCTCATACAATACCACAACTCTTCTCTAGGCACCCTGTCATATGCTTTCTCCAAGTCTGCAAAAAATACAATGCAACTCCTTCTGACATTCTCTGTACTTCTCCATCAACACTCTCAGAGCAAACATCGCATCTGTAGTGCTCTTTCCTGGCATGAAACCATACTGCTGTTCACTAATCATCACATCCCTTCTTAACCTAGCTTCCATTACTCTTTCCCATAACTTCATGCTGTGACTGATCAATTTAATCCCTCTGTAGTTACTACAGCTCTGCACATCACCCTTATTCTTAAAAATTGGTACCAAAAACACTTTTTTTCTCCATTCCTCAGGCATCCTCTCACTTTCCAAGATTTCATTAAACAATCTGGTTAAAAAATCCTCTGCCATTTCACCTAAACACCTCCATGCTTCCACAGGTATGTCATCAGGGCCAACAGCCTTTCCAGTCTTCATTCTCTTCATAGCTATCCTTACTTCCTCCTTGCTAATCCATTGTGCTTCATGATTCACTATCCCTACATCATCCAACCTTCTCTCCCTCTCATTCTCTTCATTCATCAACCCCTCAAAGTACGCTTTCCATCTCCTCAACACACTCTCTTCGCTTGTGAGTATGTTTCCCTCATTATCCTTTATCACCTTTACCTGCTGCACATCTTTCCTAGCTCGGTCCCTCTGTCTAGCCAATCGGTACTGGTCCTTTTCTCCCTCCTTAGTGTCCAACCTTTCATACAGCTCTTCATATGCCTTATCCTTAGCCTTCGCCACCTCTCTCTTTGCCATGTACCTCATCTCCTTATACTCCTGTCTACTTTCTTCATCTCTCTGACAATCCCACTTCTTCTTTGCCAGCCTCTTTGCCTGTATACTCTTCTGTACTTCCTCATTCCACCACCATGTCTCCTTGTCATCCTTCCTCTGTCCCGATGTAATACCAAGCACCTTTCTAGCCGTCTCCCTTACTAGCTCTGCTGTAGTTACCCAGCTATTTGGTAACTCTTCATTGCCACCCAGTGCCTGTCTTAACTCATCCCTGAACTCCACCTCACAATTACCCTTTTTCAATTCCCACCATTTGATCCTTGGTGCTGCCCTCACACTCCTCCTCCTCTTCTTGATCACCAACGTCATCCTACAAACCACCATCCTATGCTGCCTAACTACACTTTCTCCAGCCACCACTTTACAGTCTCCAATCTCCTTCAAAATGGCCCTCCTACATAAGATATAATCCACCTGTGTGCATCTTCCTCCACTCTTGTATATCACCCTATGCTCCTCCCTCTTGTTAAAATATGTATTCACCACAGCCATATCCATCCTTTTCGCAAAATCCACTACCATCTGACCTTCTGCATTCCTTTGTTTAACACCATACCTACCCATCACTTCCTCATCCCCACTGTTCCCTTCACCAACATGCCCATTTAAATCTGCTCCAATCACCACTCTCTCACCCTTGGGTACAGTCATCACCACTTCATCCAATTCTCCAAATTTTTTCTTTCTCATCCATTGCACACCCAACTTGTGGAGCATATGCACTAACAACATTAATAATTACACCATCAATTTCCAGCTTCATAAACATCACTCTATCTGACACCCTTTTCACCTCCAAAACACTCTTCGCATACTACTCCTACACCATTTCTCCTCCCATCCACACCATGATAAAGCAATTTGAACCCACCTCCGATACACCAAGCCTTACTCCCCTTCCATCTGGTCTCTTGCGCACACAATATACCAACCTTCCTTATGTCCATCATATCAGCTAGCTCTCTCCCTATACCAGTCATACTGCCAACATTCAAAGTTCCAACCCTCACTACCACAGTCCTAGCCTTTCTCCTCTCTTCCTGCCTTCGGCCATGCCTTCCGCCTCTTCTCCTCCTTCGGCCAACAGTAGTCCAATTTCCGCCAGCACCCTGTTGGCTAACAGTACTGGTGGTGGTCGTTGTTAACCTGGGACTCGACCGTTCCAGTATGGAAATATTAACTGGTGACTGCATGAAAAAATTTGGCGAAGTTTTACGCCCGATGCCCTTCCTGATGCAACCCTCCCCATTTATCCGGGCTTGGGACCGGCACAAAGAAATGCAATGGCTTGTTCATCCCCAGTGGCTGTGGTTGAGAAATGACAAAACAGTTTATTCGTTAAAATTTGTTAAGACTGTGGATTGAACTGCAGCATGATATTTTTCCTTTGTGTTTTGGTTTGGTTTCATTTCAGAACACACAGATTAGTGGTCACATATTGAGGCTGGCATAATAACAGAATGAGTGATTTTACTTAGATTTGTTCTTAGATTTCAGTCTAGTAAGGATTATCTGATGATTTGCCTGTTTTGAGTCGACACAGATAATTTGAATTAAACTAAAAAGTTAGTGCATTTTGTCATACCATGTATATTGTCTCCAGGTGATACTCATAAGACTGGTTTGTTCACAGATAAGTAGTTTACTGTACTCCTTTAGGAAGGAGTACTCCTCTCTGCTGTAATACAGATCAGAAACATGCATGATTTGCTTGCCCCCTAAATCCCATTAAAGCTCTACTGTGAACCCATAATAATCACTTATCACTCCATTTTAAACAACTGTGAGTAGGTGTTTCATTGAACTGATGGTAGCTGTATGGTGCTGAGTAGTGCAATCCCAAAGCTCAGATGTTCGAAGTTTTGGAATCTCGAAAGAAAAAAAAACAAAACACCTAATTAGGGGTTAATCAGAGTGTCTTTAATTGATGGCAGGACTGTACCCAAGAAGACTGAATGCTGTAATTAAATCAAAAGGTTCTTCAACAAAGTATTAGTTTAAGGGTGTGTACACTTATGCAACCAGCTTATTGTATGTTTTTTATTTTTTATATTTTTCCCCTAACAGATTTGTTTGTTTTTCAATTGAATTGTACAGGTTATAGGTCACATTAAAGGTGGGAAAACTTTTGAAATGATTTATTGTGGTCTCATTTTTTTATATCACAAAAACCTGGCATTTTAACAGGGGTGTGTAAACTTTTTATATCCACTGTATATAGTTCAAAGTAATATTACAAGCATACTACTAAATCCAGCTGTTTAAGTAGCATTTTTTTCTGTATTTGTAGTATAAGGAGTTGTATAATATACATTTACTTTTGTATTCACGTCTTTTAGCCTTAATGTAATATACTTTCTTTACATATAATCTACATTTTAAGCCACAACCTTGACATTTATTGGAGTGTGCTTTGTTTGCCTGCTTCTTAAAGACCTGTAACTGTCTCACTTACCATAGATGGCTAGTAGTTCATATTTTTAATGTTTCTGGTAAGGTGATGTCAATGTAAATTAAGTGATAGCAATTCTAAATGGCAACTATAGCCGACTGAAATGACTAGACTGCAAACAGCAAAACAAAAACAAACCAGATCAGAAAATCAACTGAAATCTCATTTACTGTCAGCATGGATTACAGTACTAAGTACTTATGGAAATAAGACTTCATTATCTGGAGAAGTCATACAGATAAAACATGCTTATTGTTGAAATCTAAGTTGACCATAAGGGACAGTTATTGAATAAGTGACTCTTTTTTGGTCTGGCACTCAGCAAAGTGGATTAAGGCTCTGAGCTGTTAATGCACTGCTTCCAAAAGTCCAGTATACAGAGTTTGATTCTTTCCACTTCCATTTGCTGACTCTGAGACAGTGATCTGAAAAGGGACACTTCTGGTCAGTGAGCTTACCTGGTCAACACATGAATTAAGCAAAATGGTGGCTGTTTGCTACTTTGTTAACTTGTCACTTTTGAAAGTGATTAGCTTAGAAAATTAAGAATAGCACTTCGGTGGTGGTGCTGCGGTAGCGTTATCGCCTCATAGCAAGACGTTGTACAGTTCGATTCTCAACTAGAGCGTCTTCTGTGTGGAGGCATACATGAATGGGGTGTGCCTTCATTGAAGGTTGTGCGTCAGGGCTGGTAACCCGGTACGTAAAAATCCACTACAAATCATTAGCGGACCGGAGTTCCGTTGTGGCGACCCCTAACCGGGAAAAGCCGAAAGACACAAAACAAACTTCATGGAGAAAGACACAGCTAAATATATCTAATTATTAAAGGAGAAAGGAACAGTAAAAGGAGGGAAAGAATATTGAACAGGACTTGTAGGAAAGGATAAGCGATATGGAAAAGTAGCATGGAGCAGTAAGTGAAGGAGTAAAATGCAAGTACATAGACTGATGAGGGTTTTGGTAACTGGAGAGTTACTTATTAACAGATTATAACTCTTGGAAAGGGATATAGGAGAGATCAGGATACAGCAAAGCTGGTCTCAAGAGCTTAGATTTAGTAAGACCCAACAGAAGATGACCAGGATGCTTACTACTAATAAGAAGTGAATGCATGTTGTTGTGCACACGATGTAGTACCGTCTAAGGAGTGGTAGAGGGACGCTGGGATAAGAGGTTTCAGGCAGCATTCACAGAAGTTGCACCTGTGTCATTAAGGAAGGATAGTATCAGATAAAATAGCTGGTTACAAAATAGGAAGAAGGGCTTAGGACTGATAAGAGGATTGGGAAGACATGACAGAGAGCACTGGGTACAGGCCCCATATTATCCCAAAAGGCACAGTTAGATTGTAACAGTACATCTCCATGATCACACATTTAAAATAAGATGAAAAGTAGAAAGAGTGCCAGAAAATGGTATATACTTAAGCAGCAGACTGAAGGGAGTTAAAAAGCAGATATACAACATAGCATATGGGGTAAAAAACTGACCTGGAGTGTGGATGGATATTATTAGATTATTATCAAAGGAATCTGAATAAGAAGATGGGGTGTTTCAAGCAGAAGATGCAGGAAAGGCGGGTGGGCAGTGCTTGTGTCACAGAACCAAGGTGGAAATAAAAGGGGAGATAGAACACTACTTCTAATGCATAAGCCCTGTGATTCCTAAACATTGCTAATACCAATATCCTGGAATAGTTGTTCCATTCTCCTATCGGGTACAAACATCCTTGACCTTGTACTCATGAACATGGTGGGTCATTGTCCCTCACCCAATCTAATATTGCCGCTTGTCAGATTTGACCACAGGACAGTATTACTTGAAATAAAAATTAAATCTGAGGATCCAGCAAAATAAAAAAAACTTTAGGAACTATTCCAGGGCTAGCCTTTCTCTACTAAGAAACACCTTGGCTAAATTCCAACCACCCCCAAACCCAGTAAACACCATAGCATACATTGAGCTATTTACAAAATCTCTGTACATCCATATTGATAGCTGTATAGAGTGAGCTGTGTCCCCTCATATTAAGAACAAGACAAACTCAAAAGACACCCTGGTGGAATGACAATATCAACTGGTTATACAACAAAAGACAAAAATTTGGCCAAACATAGGAGGAACAAAGCCATACATACTAAAAGTCCCCTAACCAATAGAAACAGGCAGCTAAGGATGTTAGTTAATACTTCAAAAGCTAAATTTGAAGAAAGCATCTCAGGCACAGGACAGCCACAAAGCTTTCTACAGCTATGTCCATAACCTCAGAGGAAATACACAAAAATGTGTAGAACTTATTGTAAATGGCTCACCACACTGAACCAGAAGCCATTGCCAACCTTTTGGCTGACAGGTTCAGATCAAATCCCCCCCCAGTCTTCCCTGACAGTCCAAAGAAAATACCATATAACCTGTTCGGTAGTAATGGTTGAGGGGATTGTGTTATCAATACACTTTCCAAGGCCAAAAACACAGCATTGATGAGCCTCGATAACATCCAAGGATGTTTAATAAATAGCATTAAACATGACCTCTGTGGTCCACTTGAATCACTTTTCAACTGGAGCCTTCAGTCAGGTTTTGTGCCCAAAGAATAGAAGATGGCTGCAGTCATTCCCCTGCACAAAGGTAGTCCAACCACTGATCAGGGTAACTACATGCCCATTGAAAGAATCATGATAAACATGACAAATGAGAACATAGGTAACCTGCAAATCCCAGACCCATCATAGTTCAGCTTTGTTATAGGAAGGTCATGCCTACTAAATCTGGTGGACTTTTCTGACAGGGTCACCAAAGCCATGGATGAAGTTAAGACTGAGGACACAGGTTACCTCGACCTGGCCAAGGCTTTTGATACAGTACCCCACTTAGGCATTAT
Organism: Protopterus annectens; assembly: GCF_019279795.1. NCBI lineage: Eukaryota > Metazoa > Chordata > Ceratodontiformes > Protopteridae > Protopterus > Protopterus annectens. The sequence goes on along the minus strand of NC_056741.1, from coordinate 904,351,042 downwards.
AGGCAAGCTCACTAATTTAGGTATAAACCCTCTTATCAGCTGCTGGATAGCCAACTGGCTCACTGATAGGATCCAGGAGGTCAAAATAACTAAGGTCACTTCCACCAAGAGGCCAGTCACTAGAGGAGTCCCTCAGGGCTTTGTAATGTGCCCGCTCCTTTTTGGCATCTACTTCTCTGAAATGGAAGCAAATATTGAAGGTTTATGGCTGACTAAGTTTGCAGATGATTGCAAGCTGGGGATTATCATCAACTCCCCTACAGACACTAGCATTCTTCAAGAAGATCTGTCTCTGACTAGCAAATGGTGTGAAAGCCATGGTCTTAAACTCATTGCTAAGAAATGCATAATTGTACCCTTTGTGAAGTTAACCATTCCTGCTAATTACCATGTTGATAATACACTTCTAAGAGCTGATCCAGTGGTTAGGGATTTGGATACACACATAGACAGTAGTCTTACCTTTGATCACCACATGGCCAGAGTGATGAGGAAATCCTTTTATCTTGCACAACTTATAAGTAAGGTAATGGCATCTAGGTCCAAAGAGGTCATTATCCCACTGCACTCTGCCCTTATCAGACCAATCAGAGTGCAATGCCGTCTTTGGTATGTACCTGATTAGGCATATGCAGCAACTAGCGTGACCTTACAAAAAGAATACAAGGCATGACAAACCTGCCTTATGCAGAGTGCCTTAAAACCATTTCTCTCTACTCAGTCTCTTATAGATTGCTGAGGGGTGATCTATGCCTGACTTACAAGGCATCTGTAAACCCCACACTTATGAATCTCATATATATTCATAAGTCAAAGTGTACTAGAAATACAAGGTCTAGGGATCTGAATTGTGCCTGTGATTTAAACAGAACATGCTGGAGTGAGAGATACGTGTTCCAGAGACTGTCCCTCATATGGAACAGGCTTACCATCCATGTGAAGCTGAGCTCATCTGTTAGTCAGTTTAAGCTCAACCTAGACCAGTGGATAGAGAAAAGGAAATTTACACTGGGACTAACACCTATGTCCCTTAGGGACAGAGGTAGCTTACAAATGCCTGGCCCTCAATGTCCTACTTGGATACAGAACATGGTTATCCTTTTGGGAAAACTTGGCTAGGCTTAGAATGGCCTCTTCAGATCATTAGCCTTTTAACAAGTCTATAAATCTATGAATCTGGAGAGGTTCGGAGAATAGGTTGTTTTGTTCAGGAATTATATATACATCAGGCATGGAGGTGTAGTGAGTATCAATTATGTGGTCAGAGAAAAACAAGGCCATTAAGCCATAGGGGGGAACAGGGAAGTAGATATGGACAGAAAACTGGGTAAGCACCCTGGAAGTTCAAACCGAGAAACACCACAGCACAGATGGAGTGATGCAATGTATTGGGTTTTATGTCAAATATGCAATGTAGCAATCAACACTAAAAACTACAATCACAAAACTGCAATGGAAAAGAACAGAGCAAAGCTCAGAGGTTGCTAAAATACTGCAAAAATGTGTTGTTGCAGGAGATCTTCAACCCCTATATCCTCAAGTAAGGGGATATCCTCCACACACATCCTCCTACTTACATCTACTACTTCAGTCTGCTGTACTTCGGGGTATGAAGATTTCTTCTAGATTCCACTATCTCAGTCTTGGCATACAGTTCACACTGATCGTATTAATCACAAGTGCAATGCATTTCTGACTCACACCCAGTGTGCTGGCCCACATGGGAGCAGAATAAAGTAGTAACGTATGAGAAGGGTTATGCTCATGCATATTCTGAATTGGCCAACGGCAGAGTGGAAGATGCTGATCTCCATGGTAGAATGGGACCAGGAGTTGATGGAGGTCTTGGAAAATAAGGGAATGAGACAACTACTATGGGTCTGTAACAGAAAGTACAGGAGTCTAGATATGCTCTTAACCAAGGAAAGCAGGATCAAGAATGTTCAGATAATAGCAACATTACCCAGCAATCATCCCACTTTCCTTGGCTAAGAGCACATCTAGAATTCTGTACTTTCTGTTACAGACCCATATTACTTGTCTCATGCCCTTATTTTCCAAACTCCACTCAACTTACTAAGGAAATCAGGATCAAGGATGCTCAGATTATGGTAACATTCCGTAGCAGTGATCATGCCACATTGTGGCTCGAAGTGGGAGGAGGAGTAAGAACATAACCCAAAGGTGATGATGCAGGGATCTTAGAGGAGTAAATTATACTGTGCTGAGAGAGCTTGGGTCTGGGGACAAACAGATTGAATAAACAACCCGTGAAGAATAGCCCTGGATGGAGTACTCACAGCTACAAAGATTTCAGAAAGACACAAAATGACAAAAGGGAGAAGGTCAATATCATTATGTATGCATGTGAGGCCAGCAATTAATGCAAAATATGATGCATACAAGAAAAAGAAGAAGGAGAGGGGAGCGGTAAAGTGGAGGATGCAAACTACAAGGAGACAAAAAAGGCAGAAAAGGTAAGTTAAAAAAGGAATTGGCAGCAGAGGAGTAGCTGGATAATATTGCACCCTGTGCTAGCCCCCCACCAAAAAAACTCCTCTCCTTGAAGTAACAAATAAATAAAAAATAAAACAAAAAAAGCCCCTCTATCCTTTTGGACTGCAGCAAACTGCTTGCTACAAATGATGTAGCAAGTAGCTGCTACTGTTTATGTCACACTCAGAGAGTTTTATAGCACTTCAGTTCTGACCACAAATGCAATATTGGCATGCTGGTAAATACACTGATGACTGATGGGAGTGCGAGTGGCAGATCCTGAACACTGCACCCAGCCTGGCTTCCCTCTTCACCCCATCCTAGCTATACCATTAGTTGGCAGAAAGGCATCACAAAGGGAAATTAACATATTTAGATAACCAGCAGAAAGGAGGAAGACGGAATGGGGACAGATATAGACAGCATAAGCACAGAGGGGAGAAAGATTATAGAAAATGCAAAAGAGCAGAGAGACACAATTGTTTAATGACCAGATGGCAGCATTGCTGAAGACCTTTTCCATCCATCTTAGAAATCTTCAGAGTAAATCATCTTATGCAGGCTATGGATCTTGCTCAAGTGGAGCAGACACCAAACTCTTCAGAGTTTGACTACTATAACTTTCCCTTACCAGGGCTGAATGAATAATTTATCTCTTGGACTCAGTTGCAGAATTATATGGCAAGGATGCTGATGGAATACCCTGCTTTTATCCCATAACTCCAGTTTTGCCAGCTCTGCACTGGCTGCCAGTCTTCACATGAACCAGGTATGCCATCTTGCTCAGACACTGTGCCCAGTATGATTTGGTTCCTCACTATATCAGAGATCTACAGGTACACTGTTACTTAATGCACCTACCTCCCCACTGCTAATGCAGAGCTGCTAGTGTTTCCTAAAACTGCCCTCAGTCTTCTGGCAAATATGCTATTCCCTAATGAAAGGCTGGCCTGTGGAATTAGCTGTTGCTCTAAATAAGAACCTCTGTTTTCGAAGGTTCCTAATATTCTACATGTAGCATTAGAAGTGTGTTACATGTTTGGATTCCTAACCCATATCATTACTCTATGTGTTTAGTTTAATTTAAAAAAAAAGAAAAATTATGTTTTTTGTCATTAAAGTATATGATTTTTGTTGCAGGCAAAGATTGGATAACAACAGTATTAGTAATCTTAGCGATTGTAGTTATTGGAACAATCTTCATTACTGTCTTAATTATCCTTCAGAAGAGGAAAAGGACATCACTCTGTGAAGGTATGAGAACTTTGTAATTTAAAAAAAAATCTTCTTTTCATACAGATTAGTTCAGATAATGTCTGATATATATGTATATGTGTATATATATATATATGTGTGTGTGTGTGTGTGTGTGTGTGTGTGTGTGTGTGTGTGTGTGTGTGTGTGTGTGTATTTAAAACAAATTACAAACAACCAGTTATTTGTCTATTTTCAACATGAATTCTGTATGTACATAACACATCTAAAATGTATTTCTCAATGGTGGTCAGTAATAATCGTGAATCTAAGGCAGTCTGAATAATTATAATACTGACACACACATATTCCCTTGTGAGGCTTATTGAAACCTGCAACATTATTCTCAGTTATCCCCTCTACTTGGAAATTACACTGGTATCACTGTCCTCAGCACCTGGAATGATATCTTCATTATTTACCCTGATGTGATCCATTTTATAAAAACATCATCTTCTTATCAATACTGATCCTGTGTATGCATATTTATCACTGCTGTCAGCTTCTGTCTTACTTTATGATCCCAGTCCTTGTATTCTCTTCCTAAACTAACTGAGGGATCCTCCTTGCATGACTTTTGCATTCTCAATGATGAGATGTCAAGTAGATCTTCAAGAGTTGATGTTAATTAGGTGTTTGTGAGAATCCACTGCTCTTATCAAATATTACAAGGAAAATTTCTCAATGATCTGGCCATCTTGCCATTATACAGTTTAGATACCATATTGGATCTCCCCTGAAAATAGGCCATATGCCTAATGGAACTAACTACAGCAGTCAACAATAAATATTTAAAAATTATAACACAGTCCTTTTGTTTGAGGGACAGTTGATCAAGAGATATATCACTAAATTTCTCTCACTGAGTGTCATTCTATTCAAAATTAAATACAGAGATCATTGTGCTCCCTTATTTTGCATGATACTATGGTCTCAGATTTGCAAACCATATGGAGCAAGGGATGTGGAGAATGCAGCAGCCCCCCCCCCCCCACTGCATCTGTGTAGTGACAATGACAATAGTTTCATTTCAGTCAAGTTTACCTCAATGAATTAACTCTCAACAAAAAGTACTAGAGCCAAAATATATCACTGAAGTCCTCATGCTGTGGAACTGTGATGAGAAAAGTACTCGTGTAGCATACCAGTGACTTTCATTCAAACACAAGATTCTCTATACTTCCTGACTTACCACATATTCCTTTCACTTGCCATCCTCACCATCTAGAATAAAACTATGGTCTGTTACAACTGCTACAATTGCCATTATGTTTTGTTTTTTTTTTTGGAAAGGGGGGGGTGTCAGTATCAGCTGTTGAGCTGTTTATATTTTGTAAAAGAAAAGTTATCAGTATGGTTACATCACCATCAAATGTAAATCACATTTAATTTGATTTTAATTAGTACATCTGTTAACAGGGGTGGTGAACTGGACTCTAACTTTTTGCAGGCAAGACTCACCTCCACAAGTGCAAGGACTGATGCAGCATATTTAGACAAGGTGGGCTAGCCAACCAACTAGCATAATTTCAGGAGGCGGAAAGAAACTAGAGTGCCCACATAAAACCCATAAATTAATTGGGAGAATACTTAAAATTTTACATGGACAGTTTTTGGGGAGGCAAGACTGAGGGCAGGACTGATACCCAGATTTTAGAACTGTGAGGCATATATTCTTATCATTGAGTCACTGTGCTTCATAACCATAAAGGTATATAAAAATAATCCTCAACAAAGAAAAGAAAGAAACCACCCAGTGTGCACACATGCATGGGTAGCCTATTTTCAAATGTTGGTACTCAGTGGAAGCAGATTCCATTTCTCACCCTTTTAATGCCTAGTTGTTGATCAAAGCAGAGAATGTTCATTCACACAACAGAAGAAAAATATGTAAAACTGCCTAATATGTAGCATAAGGTATAGGATATTATGAACAGATAACCTTGATGCACTTGTGAAGAAGAATGTTGGCTCCAGTTGCTGAAATCTGTGATATCATTGTGATTTCTAAGCAGAAAGAATAATTAGGAACAGCAATGGCTCCTCTACCCTGTCTAAGCACACAAAGATCAAGAGAGCAATAGTATGTCTTAAATCTAGGTTTTAAAACAAATACATGCAACCTAACCAAAGGTGGAAATGGCTGTTGAGAAGTACAGACCTCTAGCATCAACCAACAGGAAATATGCTTAAAGAAAATACCTACTCAAAATGTATTCTTCTGAGACATTACATTATTTACTGGAAATGAGCATAAATATACGTTATATTTTGTAATGGAATTATGGCAGGTCCCTACACTTAATGCTGTTCTCGTGAAATAATTTGACTCCCATCCTTAATAGTATGTGTGCTGACAAAGCATCAGTCATCTTTTAAGTCTGGAAATTGTTTTTTGTATCTGCTGCTGGAATGCATTAATTTAACATAAGGTCAGTAAAAATCAGTTATATAGAATATGTTTTTGTGCAAAGTTTGATAGTATTATGCTTAGATTAGAATCAGAATTGTAAATCTGTGCTAATCACAAATATGATAAAAAGTAATATTTAGCAAGGCATTTAGAGGCAATCTTAGCTCCAAGTGGATATGCTTTGCAAAGGGGCATTTCAGTATAGTTCACATTTCAAAATTCCAGTTTAGAAAACATTAGGCAGTCCCATCAGCAACTTGCCAACAGAATCAAATACCCTTATGAGATAAAGAGTACTTTGTCACAATCATCAGACACAGAGCAAGTGGTTTCTCCTATATGGTGCATGTGAATACCTATATCTGGAAATACTCCAGACAGCTAGCTGCAAGGTGTTTCATAGTGGTGTGTCTGAGCATGTTTGGGCAAAGTTCCCAAGATATTAAACATCTGCTTTCTGTAGAGTAACCTTTTCTGAGCCCGTTGAGCATGTGTAAAGAAGCAAAGAAAGGAAGCTCTCTGTCACCTTACAGTAATGCTCCCTACAATCACGCTGTGCCCAGACTTGGGCATTGCCAATGCTGTGATGAGATACAGAACAGCAAGCACCAACAATACCTGCAAAACAAGTGCATACCACAGTGCTAACTTTACTCAAGTATTTATATATATATATATATATATATATATATATATATATATATATATATATATATAGTCACTTTGCCTGTTTGCATATCTGTGTTTACTTTAGGGCTTGTATTCTAGTTTGTAAGTTCTACAATTACAGGCAAAATCTGCTTTCTGTTTCATTTCTGGAGCTAAATGATTAATTGTTAAAAGCATTACTTTTAAAAATCATTGGGGGGGTGTTTCAGATGCTTTGAGTATTTTTGCTTGTCAAGTTAATTATGTAGACAGCACCACTTTGGGAAAATATGTTGATAACATGTTAAAGTAAGTAGTAACAGCATCCTGTGCTGATCTTTGTTCACCCGGTATGGTTATTTTTACCTGAATATATATGTTTTGTTTAGAAGTTTAGTCATTTGTACTTAGAAGCCATACGTTGTGTACATTGTGAAATGTCCAAGAAAGAATGTTCCCCAATAGGCAAACAGTCCCAGTTGTAAAATATAGGCAAAACAGCAGAAAATAGCAACAGTAAACTGAAGCATGACTTGTATCACCATTCAGTAAGATAAAATCACATTTATTTTCAAGTAGGTAAGCGCTTTCACCACAAAATGTGGCTTCATCAGACCATTTACAAGTAAAAGTGCATAAACTGCAAAACATTTCCATTTATACATAACACCTCCCCCTAATTAAATTCAAATGTTTGTTGTAGCAAATCAATTCAGTACAAAACGGCCGCTAGTTGCTTGACATCATAAACAGATTAAAACAGCAACAAATTAACTATTTAGTTGCTGATACATAAATAAAATCCACATTATAATACTCAAAATTCATCACATAATAAAATTTTATGCACGCTCCACTTTAAAATATATGCATATCTCATCCTTAGCAGTATAATTGTATTGTGCATCTATAGATCAACTAGCTATCTAGTTGCTTTGGCTATATACAGATCGTCACACAATAATAAATTTGTACCATCGTGACATAACATTTCCTACTTGGTATATCTGATTATATAGTCAAGCACTTGCACGACTCATTCAGATCAGTACATCATTACTTACACATTCATGGATCAAGTCATATTACACACATTTAAATGTCCCTCCAAGTCCATCCTGTGGTGTAGCTAGGTCCTTTCAAATGAAATATATAGTACCATCAAACATGTTATAACATAATCGTTCAGCTTACAACCCTTGTATGCTGTCAAAAATCAGTCACGAAGTAATTTCTATTTTGCGTCGTTCAAATAAACAGTTTACTGTACCTTCTTAAACATAGATGAATGACAAGCTTATTTATCTATATATCCATACTAGATTCCAGAATGCAGTTAAATATGCACTTATCCAGTTTACTTTTGCAATAAACCCCCTTTTTAGCGTGAATGCTGTTAAGCACTCACTCTACTATTTACTTCGCAAAAGCACTCCTAATCGTGATGTCATCACGCCATGCCTCCATTCCTTAAAAACATAGCCGTCTGAATAATTCACTGTTCGGCTACTTGCAAAGTGCATTTCCTATAACATAAAGACTATGTAGCATCAGATTTACCTTATACTAAGTCCTCATGTATATATATATATATATATATATATATATATATATATATATATATATACTTTAAGAAATCTTTTCACAAACATGAGCAGTTCCATTATATATTCTGCATATATGGTATTATATAAAAAAAATCAATACAACTCTTCATAATATGCCCATATAAGTATATTATTGTACATCCATCAAGTTGCTACTAATATTGGCATCAATCTACATCTTCAAACTAATTTTATCTAGCAGATACTTATATAAATAGTAGTAAAGAATGACAGATCATAGACAATAAATGCATTTCTAAAAACTAAACTGCACTTCATATGGAAATATTTATAGTTAGCCAAAAAATCATTTATCATTTGAGCTACATATACTAAGCTGTAAGACATGTTCTAAATATATATGGTATCATAATCAATACCACTGCATATCTGCTGTTATATATAAACCACAGAGTGCATGTCATAGTATATAGCCAGATACTGATAAATATATATATATATATATATATATATATATATATATATATATATATATATATATATATATATATATATATATATATATATATCTACACACATACACACACATATGTGTGCACTTCTAACCCAAGCTATATGAAGTAGCCTTAACATACATAACCAGCCATTAATTCCTGTTGCGTGCATGTTCATATAAAACTGACCATATAGTTGCATAAACAGATTCACTTATATGCATACTTCTACACATATTAATAAATATTTCTTGGTCCAGCTAAAATGTAGGACCAATTTCATGTTAGCATATTGCAGTTTAGAAAGTAGATGTATAATATTCTTCTGATACCACCTAATGTATATGTGTACATCACTATTTGCGAGGTAATCCCCTTGCTTCCAATACACTCCTCATAGATATCTTACCATTAAGACCCAGCCCTTTTTCAGCTCGAAGTTTTAAAATCCATTTAAGTTCACTCTTTTCTGTAAGATTTATAATATTCCCCTTCCTATTTCCAAGAATAACCTGTTCTAGGCCTCTAAATTTGAAATTCTGGTTTACAATACTCATTTCATTATATTTGGACAATGCACTAATGGAGTCCCTATTCTTTATACTATTGGTATGTTCCCTCATACACTCCTTAAGTGTTCTATTAGTTTTGCCCACATAGAATCTTAAGCAGCAGTCACACTGTGCCAAGTATATTATATTCCTACTATTATAATCCATATATACTACTAGTTTCAGGATGTACAAACTGATTAGTTTGTTTAATAAATTGGCACATATTGCAGTGACCGCACTTCCTAGTTCCTATCATTGTCAAACCAGATGTATTTATTATTTATTTTGGATAACATAGCATCCTTTTAAGATATGTATACATACATATATATATATATATATATATATATATATATATATATATATATATATATATATATATATATATATATAGACTTAGTATTAGGTAAATCTGATGCTACGTACTCTTTATGTTATAGGAAATGCGCTTTGCAAGTAGCCAAACAGTGAATTATTCTGACAGCTATGTTTTAAGGAACAGAGCTATGGCATGATGACGTGACGATTAGGAGTGATTTTGCGAAGTAAATAGAGTGAGTGCTTAACAGCATTCACGCTAAAAAAGGGGTTTATTGCAAAAGTAAACTGGATAAGTGCATATTTAACTGCATTCTGGAACCTAGTATTAATATATAGATAAATAGGCTCATCATTCATCTATGTTTAAGAAGGTACAGTAAACTGTTTATTTGAACGATGCAAAATAGAAATCACTTCGTGATTGATTTTTGACAGCATACAAGGGTTGTAAGCTGAACGATTATGTTATAACATGTTTGATGGTACTATATCTTTCATTTGAAAGGACCTAGCTACACCACAGGATAGACTTGGAGGGATATTTAAATGTGTGCAATATGACTTAATCCATAAATGTGTAAGTAATGATGTACTGATTTGAATGAGTCGAGCGAGTGCTTGACCATATAATCAGCTATACCAAGTAGGAAATGTTATGTCATGATGGTATAAATGTATTATTGTGTGACGATCTATATATAACAAAAGCAACTAGATAGCTAGTTGATCTGTAGATGTACAATACACTTTATGCTGCTAAGGATGAGATATGCATATATTTTAAAGTGGAGCGTGCATACAATTTTATTATGTGATGAATTTTGAATATTATAATGTGGATTTTATTTATCAGCAACTAAATAGTTAATTTGTTGCTGTTTTAATCTGTTTATGATGTCAAGCTACTAGAGGGAGTTTTATGCTGAATTGATTTGCTACAACAAACATTTGAATTTAATTAGGGGGAGGTGTAATGTATAAATGGAAATGTTTGGCAGTTTATGCACATTTACTTGTAAATGGTCTGATGAAGCCACATTTTGTGGTGAAAGCGCTTACCTACTTGAAAATAAATGTGATTTTATTTTACTGAATGGTGGTACAAGTCGTGCTTCAGTTTACCGTTGCTGTTTTCTGCTACATTGTGAAATGTGTTATTGACACTTGCAAACTCATTCATCTCAGCTTTTCACTCTCAACCCTTACTAATGGAAGCCTTTACAATGCCTGCAATTTTCATCATTATTTTATTTTGTCTGGTGATATATACTCGCTCTGTAAAATTAAATGTTAGAAGAAAAACACACTGTGCTGATCTGTATGGCTTCAATAGTTGTACAGATTACAGGTACATCTTGACAATTTGTCAGTTTATCAGTATTATGATGGAGTTCTGATGGATAGATCAGTGACCTACAGTTAATTGATATAATCCTAAAATGATACTTTCTGTGATTTTAAACAATAAGAAATAAAAACACACTGAAGATGAAATATCTGCCTTAGAATGTTCTCTTCAGTGGACCCCCGTAGGTTTCTGTGGTGCTTGTTAGGATTGCCAAAACCCATTTCTTTCCTGAGGGTTAGAATGCACATATAGTTAGAGCAGTTCAAAAATGGAAACTATTTCTGTCTTGATGTGCCAAAACGCAGCATGAAGAACTGCAAATGCGCACAAAGAATAATAAAGTGGAAGGCAAAGTAGATTTAATGAAGCACATTATTAATTATGCTGAAACACAAAGAAAGAAACCCACCTGAAGTGAGGAAATGATAAACAGAACTAAATAAGAAGTATGTGTGTATGTGTGTCTGTCATTGGTCCTGTTCTCTGAAATGAGACTCCTAGAACGCTGCTTCAGCAAGCTTGACTAAATGAAAGCAGTCTTTGTAACTGAAGGCTTCTTTCAGTATTTGTTATGGAACAGGGTAATCAAGCACAGAGTTTGGTTACCATCATACCTTTCTTAGAGCAAGCAATCTGGACAAAGCCATAAAAAATGGGGGAAAGGCCCAAAACAGGGACAGTTTTTAAATATTGCTCTTACAAACTTAGAAAAATTATAGAATAACAGGTTTCACATTAACAGGAATTTTATAAAGGCTATGAAGTCTACAACTCAAATTTCTGTCATTATTATCTGACGTAATTCATCAGTGATTTGCCAGAAAAACACACTTTTTTGAGAAACAGACCAAAAATATGAGGAAAAAATCTAGACATTCTGCAAAAATCTGGATAGTTGAGAGGTATGGTTACCATGTTTATCTCTCTCTCTTTTTGAAACCATGGATAATGGATCATTTACTGCATGCTTCATTTACTGTGACACTGTGTACCATGCATAAACTATCAAAAGGGATCTGTCCTTTTCCCTGAAATGTAACTGGTTCTGTAAGTCAAAGAGGTAAGAGGGACACCACTGCCTACAGAATGGGGACTCTGCACCCTCTAAAATAGTGCTTACTTTTTTATATTTAAAGTAGTCGTCTATCAAAAATGCTGCTTTCATTTAAAGATCATGTGCAAAGGTCTTTCTCTGTCATTTCTTTTTGCTGTATGTATGTTTTCATGATGTAAAGTGGGTTTTCTAATGTTAAAATATGCAGTTTTTATTTTAGTTACGTCAGTAGAACTATGTTACATTTAATAATATTTCTCATATTTTCTGTATGTTTAACAGCTTTCCACTTACTTCCAGAATCTGTGTCATCTGGTCTTGACTTCTGATGATGTAATAGTGGATAGGCATGTTTTCTGTACTCTGCAGCAGATTCAATACACAGTGCATAGGATATGCAGCAGTCACTCAGACAACAAAACAATATAAAAGGATGCCTGTACATTAAACTATTAAATCTCAAAACGTTTTCACATCTTTCAGCCAAACTCCATGAGAAAAACTTTGCTTGTACCTAAGGAACTATTCACAAACTGTTCCCACTGTCAACTACTAGAGCTAACCTCCACTGTACTAAAAATGCGTATTTTCTATTACTCCATTACTGTCTCACTTTAACAGTTTCTCACAACACACCATGTTGGAATATAGTGTAAACACACATACTGTATGCCACACTGTAGTAAATAGCTGACTGTTATGGACTACTATGGAATGATCACTTTATTGCATCTTCATAGATGTGCAAATAATTCTAAATGTTTTCTTTCCAGCACTAATCCCTTACAAACTCACTGTACAATAAGGCTATCATTGAGGTGATTCACACACATATGTAGTTTTCTCTCTAAAAGTAATTAATCACTATTTATTACACTCTATGCCAGGCACTATAAAACTTACTAAGAATCTCATCCTGTTCCATTTGTTACATTCCACTTTAATCTAACTGTTTATTTTTTGATTTATTGTCTGACTAACTGATTGTGCTGCATTCTGGTTGCTTTGTAATAAAATATCCTTCAAACTACAGAAAAAAATGCCAGCCTACTTCAAACTGTTTCTCTCCACTACTGCATCATCAGAAGGCAGGCTGGATGACATAGAATTAGGAAGTAATTTGACAGTTGCTCAGTAAGCAGAAACACAAGTTTATTATCTTGCCAATTCCAGGTTTGTAATTTTGAATTGATGGCCACAACAATCACAACTACAGAATTTCTTCATCAGTCCTAGCAAGTTACTTCTGCTATCCATACTCATGGCAGCTTCAACGATGACAGAGAGATAATCATACCTCCCCACCCCCAGAAGCTCTAGTTCACTATGACAACTTCACAAATTTCTGATTGATCCAAATAACATCCATAGTTTTGCCATCTCTCCTAGTCTCCTTGATAATTTGGGGAATATTGGATACATCTTTCTGTGATATTGTTAATGACTACAGATCTAGTGGATTACACTTTCCAGTCAACATCAGGTGAACTGATGACTCCTACTATGATGTGAAATTTGTTTGAGAAACAGTTTACTAATAAGCTTATCTATTTTGGGGGGGTCTACAGAAGACTGAAACATCTCATTTTAATTTACTTGATGAAATTCTTACGATCAAGAAGTCTTATGATTGTACTGCATAGGGAGTACTGGAGAAAATATTAGCTAAAACAAAGATGATGACCTTTGTATCCTGGAATAGAAATTGGTTTGTTATTCGAACTAAACCAAGTTTCTATAATAAGTCATCATAGTCCTCCCCACTGTCCTTCCTTCTAGCTCAACTAGTTTGTAATTCAGGCTTCTCGAGTTAGTCAAGAAGCTCTCAAGAGTAGTTTTTCAGAGCTTGCTTTGCTTACTTGAAGCAAGCCTAAACATACCTAATTTTAGTTGTTATGTTCCCCAATCAGCAGTTACCTGGATGGCTAAGATGAAGGCTATCTTTGCTAAAATACATTTTGTTGATTTTGAAATCTTCCCAAAGGTAAATAATCTTTACCAGTATATTTTCTGGCACTTTAAATTTGCAGAGTTCTCCACTGTCTTAACTTTTGCTTGACTGAATTATATATATTTGCTGACATTGTTTTCTGTTTTCTAATCTGTTCTGAAACTGGTCCCCCCCCATTCCTGTGGTGTTCTTAAAGCTGGTAAACTGGTCTAATAACGTTTGTGTTATCTGATTTGTTTCAAGGCTTGCTGATTTAAAAATAGTCCCTGTTTGTAAATTCCTGCATACTATTTAGAATCTCCTTGTGTTCTGATTGAAGAGTGCTTCTCAAACTAACTAAGTATATTTTTGGCACTTTACATTTTCAGAGTTCTGCACTGTCTTAATTTTTGCTTGACTAAATTATATATATATTTGCTGGCATTGTTTTCTGTTTTCTGATCTGTTCTGAAATGATGGCTTTGCAGTTGCCCACCCCTACTGAAAATTTGATCTGGGACACTCCTCCCAGTTTAATGTTCATTCTACCTAATACAGAGAGAACATTTGAGATGGCCAACCCACTTAGGTTCTTAACCTTGAATTATCATCTGCTCCTCCTTTTTCACTTTGCAAAAAAAAAATCTCCTTGTGTTTTGACTGAGTGTGCTTAAGTATATTTTCTGGCACTTTTTTACTGTTCAGAGTTGACTAAAAGAACAACTGAATTCAGTTCAGAATACATTTTGAATAAATTGCATTTATTTAAACTGTATTTGCTTTAATACTGCTACACACTCAAGTGTGCTAGCTTGCACTGCACTTTCTATTGTTTTTAATGCTGTTTTAGCTGCCTTCTGAAAAAAATATTCTAAGCTCGTTTCCTGCCTTTCCTGTAACTAGCCTAGTCTAGATACAGATTTGCTGTATCTAGGACTGTTGGTAAGCTTCTGAGCCCCACAGGCCTTTCTGTGTTGGAGGGAAGCCTTCTAGCTTATCAGTGGGAGTGGTAAGCACTAGGTAGCCTATCTACCACAAGAGAAGTGGTTTCTGGCCCAGAAATTGTAGTTTATTGACCGTTTGGGCAGTTTTTCCATCTCTTTCAACTTTCTGCTTTAAAAGCCTGTTTGCGCTTGTTTCCCACCTTTCTTGTAACTAGTCTAGTCCAGGTACAGATTTGCTGTATCCAGGACTGTTTGTAAGCTTCTAAGCCCCCCAAGTCTTTCTGTGTTGGAGGGAGGCCTTCTAGCTTATCAGTGGGAGTGGTAAGCACTAGGTAGCCTATCTTCCACAAGAGGAGTGATTTCTGGCCCAGAAGTTGTAGTTTATTGACTGTTTGGGCAGTTTTTCCGTCTCTTTCAACTTTTTGGTTTAAAGCCCGCATTTGCGCTTGTTTCATGCCTTTCCTGTAACTAGTCTAGTCCAGGTACAGATTTGCTGCGTCCAGGACTGTTTGTAAGCTTCTGAGCCCCCCAAGGCTTTCTGTGTTGGTGGGAAGCCTTCTAGCTTGTCAGTGAGAGTGGTAAGCACTAAGTAGCCTATCTACCACAAGAGGTGTGGTTTCTGGCCCAGAAACTGTAGTTTCTTAGCTGTTTGAGCAGTTTTTCCATCTCTTTCAACTTTCTGGTTTAAAAGCTGCATTTGTGCTTTTCCTGCCTTTCCTGTAACTAGTCTAGTCCAGATACACATTTGCTGTATCCAGAACTGTTTGTAAGCTTCTGAGTGGTGCCGAAGTCTGCTCTTCAATTTTTCCCTTAGATCTGCTAGTTCTCTCTTCTCCTACACTTTTACTAACTTACTAGTTTAGCACTTTACCAGACTTCTTGTAGCAATTATTGTAGCACACAAAAGTGCTACCAGTACTAAATGTTCTACAAGGAAACAGCTCCAGTAGTTATTATTAATGCCTACCCCTCCATGCATGTCTAAAGGTCAGTTCTCTGTGCTTTCTCCTGTTAACCTGGTGAACTTGGGCATCCTGAGGCAATGTAGTAACTGCCTCAGGTACACTGACATCCCTCTCCTCTTACCTCCCAACACTCTGACTTACGAGAGATGCACTTAAATATCCAAATTGGAAGCCATGCACTCTCCAGTCAAGACTGGAATAGCTGGTCAAGAGGAAAAGGTCAACAATTGCACCACAACACATGGAACACATAGCCCTCCTGAACACACACCAGCACTGCCGTCACATAAAAACACAAACCACACACCCACCTTCGTGGAGGCTGTCAATTAAAATCTACTCAAACAGCAGAGATCTCCAAGGCAGAAACTCACTCGACCACCACAACACAACACTAATCATGGGATACAACTCCCCTAAACAGTGTGCCACTCAACCAAAGCCCCTAAGGCAAAACATTGTACCCAATACACTAGTCATAAATGGCTCAATGGTAAAACACACTAGGTCCCGCTCACTACATTGAATAAGGAAAAAGTTATGGTCAGCTGCCTGTCGGGTGCCAGGATTCGTCACATAACACATGCACTTGGGTCTCTCCACAACAAGTACAAATATGACTCTGTCATTGTCCATGTTGGTGTGAATGACCTAAGATGTATCTCCCCAGACTACATGAAAAGAGACATGGAGGAGCTCTTGGATCTTGTATCCCAGGCAGGTATGACCCTAGCCCTGAGTAGCATCCTACCGTCGCCCAAAGTGATATCACAGTACAAACAGAAAATTATTAACTTTAACAATTGGCTAAGTTTTTGGTGTCATTCAAAGGGGATCCAGTATCTGTCTGCCTGGGATGACATGATAGACAGACCTCGATGCTTTGTCAATGATGGCCTCCATCACCCCTGGGATTCGGGATACTGGCCAAGGCTCTTGCCACCCCTATAGTGCCTTTTTTGGGCAATGCCCTGAAGACAAGTTTACCACAGTAACAACTGCAAGAAAATGCAACCTGAGGGTTATGCTACTCAACGCTAGAAGTCTAAATCTCAAAATGCACTCGCTCGAGTCACTCCTTAAACTGGAGAACATTGATCTCTGTGCAGTAACAGGGACCTGATTTAAGGCTCTGGAGAGTACCCCAATGCAATCAGACTACAATGCATATCACATCTTTCAGCCCCTAAATCTGGACCAAAGCCCCAAAAGAGGTGTGGACTGAAGCCCCAAAGGCAGTGGTGTATCCATCTTCATAAAGGATACGCACAGCTCCAGACTAGTTGCCCAACATAATGTATCAGAGATTCTTCAGGTACAACTAACACTGGATAAAACTGCAATCCAGGTTGTAGCCTGCTATAGATCCCCCACAATGTCCCAAGACTCGTACTCTGCATTCCTGAACACCCTGGAAAGCATTAAGGTTCAACCTAATACCCTTATATTGGGAGACTTTAACTACCCCTCCATTAGCTGGGAAAATTACTCTTGCTCAAACTCATTGGCGCAATGATTTCTGGAATTCATTAATTCCAATGCCATGGACCAACTCATTCTCAACCCTACCAGAGGTAGAAACATATTCGACCTGGTTATTGCAAACATGGGGACCGCTGTTCTACACCAGTAATCAACTCCTCCCTGGTAAGACCTGACCACAAGTTAATCACAGTCAATATCCAAATCCCACTCTCACACCCCTCATGAAGAAAACCACAGTGAAGAATTTCTCCAAAGCCAATTTTGAGCTTCTAAAGCCAGAAGTGTCAAACTTCACGTCATCCATGCAAATGGAGAATGGATGTATGGCTGCTGAATCATACATAAACAACCAGAAGTTTGCTGGAAACTCAAAATGAGGGCTCGCAACACAAACAGTTGAAATAGTTTATTGGATAACGCTCACAAATTCATACGTTTTCGACACACTTCTTCTTCAGAATCAAATGTATCATTCTGGCCACAGAGAATAAACACAGATGTTCTATATTAAGTAACATGACCATACTGCAGTGGTGTTCTCCACACAGAAGACGCTCTAGCTGAGAATCGAACGGGACAACGTCTTGCTATGAGGCGACAACGCTACCGCAGCACCACCACCGCATTCCCAATACCTGAGGAATGCCACATCCCTAATATGGCTGCACAGGTATAAGCAGCACTGTCCAAAGCCAAAAATACAGCTTCCATGGGACCTGATAATATACCTGGCTGTGTTCTACACGATATACAAAGGGAACTGGCACCACACCTGAGTGCCTTGTTCAACCACAGTCTCACTTCAGGCTTTGGACCTACCAAATGGCATACCACCACAGTCATTCCACTCCACAAATGGGGAGCGACTACTGACCCTGGGAACTACCACCCCATCAGCCTGACAAGCCTGATATGTAAGGCTATGGAGCACATCATCCTGAAGCTTATAAATAGGGATATAGGGAACCTTCAAACCCTGGATCCCCCGCAGTTTGGTTTGTGAAGGGCAGATCATGTCTGCTCAACCTGATAGATTTCTTCAAAATTTGTCACCAGAGCGGTCAATAAAGACAAGGTAGTCCATACAGCCTACCTTAATCTAGCCAAGGCCTTTGATACCATCCTGCACTCAGGGATCAATGATAAACTCACCTAGGCATTAACCCCTACATCATAAAATGGGTTGCCAACTGGCTGATGGACAGTACCCACATGGTGAAAGTAGCGGACTCCAAATCCAGCTACCAGGCAGTTACAAGTGGAGTCCCACAGGGATCTCTTCTGGGTCCTCTCCTGTTTGGTATCTACTTCTCTGAAGTTCTGGCCAACACCAAGGGACTCTTGTTAATTCGTGGATGACTGCAAACTGGGAGATATTATTGATTCTCAAGCTGATGTAGACATCCTACAAAAAAAGGCCTCACAGAGACTAATGACTGGTGCCAGAACCATGGTTTAAGCTCAATGCTAAAAAGTGCATCATCATCCCATTTGGGAAAAACACAGTGCCCATGAACTATCACATCGAGGGTAGCCCACTCAACTCCCAAGGTATGATAAGAGATCTAGGGACACAGGTTGATAGCAACCTCTCCTTTGACAACCATGGTACCACTGTCATTAGAATGTCCTTCTATGTGGCACACCTCATTAGAAAAGGTTTCTCATCCAGGAAGAAAGAAATCATAATCCCTTTCTACTCATCCCTCATTAGACCCATTATAGAGTACAATCCCCATTTGGCATGTACCTAACTAGACACCTAGAGCAACTGGAGAGGCCACAAAAATTCCTCACAAAGAGGATCCTAGAACTCAAGCACATGCCCTATTCAGAATAACTCAAAAAACTCCAGCTTTACTCCATCTCATATCGCCTACTTAGAGGCAATCTCTGCTTGACATACAAAGCCATGTCTGATCCAGTGTTACTAGACATGCTTCATCTGAAAAAGGTTCAATCCCTCCACACCACTCACTCCAAAGTCCACAAACTCATCACCACAATAAACAGAACCTGCTGGAGGGACAGGTTCCTAACCCAGAGACTTCCCCTACTCTGGAGTAGACTCCCATTCATGTCAAGCAGAGCACTTCACTAGCCCTCTTCAAGAAAAATCTTGAGTGGATGGGTAACAGGAAATTCACCCAGGGGATCACTTCAACAGCCTTGCTCGATAGGGGCACAGGGAAGTAATGTCCAACAATAGCATGACTGGGAATATTCTTTGGCTAGGCTTGTATTGGCTCCAGGGCCATTAGCCTAGTACTCACATATGAACCTATGAACCTATGAATTTATTTGGGAGAGGAAGAGGGCAAGAGTTAAGCTGATCCTTTCAATACAACAAGGTGTTTTAGGATTATCTTAATGGGGTATTTTATAGCTATACAGTTAACATTCGTATACATAACACAAGAGGAAAGCTATAATTCAAAGTAGAAAGGGATAATTATGATCAAGCAGGTGGGGGGATTCAAGAAATAATGAGATTATGGATTTTGTATGCAGATACTTAAGTACAATTAAAACAGCCATACAGAGTATTATATTCATAAAGTAGCACAAAATATTCTAAGAACTAAACCAACAGGAGACTGGAGAAAGGAGAGTTTACCAATAGAGATGACTCCAATTAGGGCTACAGAGAATATGTAAGAGAGGGCTGGAATTTACTGGACATAACTGTCAAAGGAACCAAGGTGTTGGGAGCAAGCATTTAGAGAAGAAAACGTAATGTAATTGGAAGAGAAGAAGACATTTGGACTGCAGGCTTGAGACTGATATCTCTAGCCTGTCTGTCTCTGTCCCTAATAGACAAGGCAGAGTATAGGAAAGAGAAAGGAGAATCCTAAGTGAAAGACATGTTCTGGTAGAGTTTTTAGTTTAATCTAGAAAAGAAGCTGCTGTTAAAAAAGAAATAATTAGTGTCAAAATAGCAAACAGACTACAACACTGTCCAACTGTATTTGTGCTTTGTATGATATTCATTAATACAACCAACCAAATGCTATTTTCTAGATATTAATATTTTCCTTTATAACATAGATTACTGACAGATTCACTGCACTTCCTCAAATGCCTCTCAGTTCATGGTCAAGTGCCCAGTTAAACAGTTGTTTTATACAGTCTATGTATGTTTATGGATGGTTTCATCTGATAAATCCTCCTGAAACATTCTTGGCATATATGTGGCTTTACTGTGGACCATGCCAGTTGATAATGTTGTGGTCCTCACCAGTTTTCTGTTCCCTTATCAGTTTCTGAGAAGACCAAGGTGAAGTCTTTTGACATGATAGCCATTTCCTTTTTTGCACTGTCAGACATTTCTTTTTGTTAGATAAGTTCTAACAATTGATTCTTTGTATGTATGTATCTTCTGCTATTTTAGCTAGCCTCTATTAATATAGCCATCTGTTACTAATATTTTCTAAGCCTACAGCATAACTTTGCTGTCATGTGAACACTTGTTTGCTATATGTTTGTTTATGCATACTTTACAGGCCTTGTAGCACATACCATTTTTAACAATATCACACTGTTACTATGATGGAAGACAACTTTATTTTTATACAGTATCCATCAATTCCCCCTTTTAATTAAAAAAAAATCAAACATTTGAAGTTTTACAACAAAGGCATTTCTTCATAGTTTATGCGGCTTTCATAAATAGTTACATTATTTACAATAGAAACCTGATTAATAGTTTTATTGATACATATTTTAATGCACATACATGTTATCATAAGCAGAAAAAATTGCCATAAATGTTATGAACGCTGCAATGATGGTTCCCCACCATCCAGAAAATAATACATTTAACCAATCCCTCCAGTCACTATTCCAGGTCTTTCTGGATTTTACAGATATTTTGGCTATCCTTTTTAAATGATCACATATGGATTCTCACTTATCTGAAATAAATATACAGCATTCAGCTTCTACCAGGGCAAATACCCCCCCCCCCATGTGACGCAAGCACAAAATCAAGCGTCATTAGATTCTGCAACACAACTGTTTACATTGCCATAATTTCATCTGTAATCTAAGTTATTGCCCCATAAGTGGTGATAGCCAGATTTTCTAGCAGCTTAGATACTTTTCTTAATTCCCATTACTGCTTTAGGTGCTCCATACCAAGGAAGAATACCTGCCCTTGATATCACTCCATCCCCTAGATCTAATCCTTCAAAATCTAAATTTTGACTTCATTTCTTCCTATACTTTTTTACTAGACCTTTTGGTAATGTCTCATTATTCCTCATTAATGGTAATACATACCCTACATAACATGTTCCTGTCCAATTATGTGGTAACCACTTGTAGGCATTTCTCCCACATATGTAATATTCACCTTCACATAATGCGTCTAATAGTTCTTTGTTTGTCTCATCAGTGATGAAATTTGCAAAATGCCCTATAAGGTTCTTCTTTTCCCGTACCTCTCCTATACTTTAAATGTAATGTATTGTGTCTCCGTCTTCTTGTCAAACTTTTCATTACATTTAAACCAATCTGTGTTTCTTGCTATTCTGTTTAGAATTTCATTTACCAAATGTATGGTTGCCTGTTTTGCTTGCATTTTTTAACTTTTCTCCCCATAATTTCCATGTTGTAATATTTCAAGTCCAGCATTGTTTCACCAATGTAATGTTACATCTGCTATCCCCTACTGGGACTGACACTGTATGGCTTATACACATACCACCATTTTTGCTTTCTTCTATCTATAACTTAGGAGCTACCTCTTCCTTAACTACTTTACTTGGTTTAGTTCTGTTTAAAATTTGCATTGTCGCATTTTCTAGTAATGGTTCTGCACTAAACCTTGTCTTATTACGTGCCATAGGTATTCTTGCACATATATTATCAACATCAAAAACAGAAAACTCAATGTTTTAAACATTTCTTCTCTCTTTTTGTTATCCATCTTCCCTGTGTTCCACATCTGAAAAACAGATAAGAACTACTTATCTGCCTTTCCCTGCTTTCCGTTTTATTATTTTCTGTTGATCACTATGAATCCAGCATGGTTTTCTTAGGCTTTTTTTTTTTTTACATTTTTTACTTTTAGGACCAAAGAAAGGCCCAATTATTTCTTTTACTTCAAAAGGTTCTTGCCAGTCACTGTTCCATAGACCAGTTTTACTGATTTTTTTTACCATAACGTTACTTCCAATTTGAATGTTTTCTTCTTTTGACAATATTGGAACCTTTTTCCATAAATGGAATGCTTGCTCTCTAGCTATGCCTTGGTATATTTCTTGCAGATCTTTCATTCATTGATAATGGTTTGCTGCCTCTCACTCCAGATCTCCAGATCAAAAGGGAACTGTAGGGGAATTTTCATGCCTGTCATCCCTTCAAATGGGGATATGCCCATTTATTATTGGATTTTGATCTGATTCCCATCAGAATCTTAGGTAAATGTTTTACATAATCATTTCCTTTTTCAATGCACATCTTTTTTTGGCCTGTCCTTTAAATTTCTGTTCACCCCTTCCACTATCCCAGTTTACTGTGGATGGTAAGCTGTATGGGAATCTTTGTTGAATTCCTAACATGTCACATAATTATTTCATCATTTTACTAACAAATTGTGGTCTGTTGTCTGATTTTATCACCCTGGGCTACCTCCAGTGATAAAAAATGATTTTCCAAAGTTCTGCTATTACTTTAGCTGTCATTCCTTTGGTCAGAATTGCTTCCATCCATTTTGAAAATACATCTACTACTACCTGCAAATAGTGATATCTATGTTTTGCTGAAGGCAGTGTCCCTCTATAGTCAATTTGTATAGCATACCATGGCCCATCTGCTTCTGCCTCTTCCCTGTCCTACTACACCTATGATTTCAAAACCATCATCAATGCAGAGGGAGAAAATGTGATGTTTGAAAATGACTCCTTCGTTACTCATGACCCTTCCTTTCATCGTGTGACCACATTGCTCTAATGTATCAGTAGTTTCTTCATAGATACATTTAATGTCACCAGGAACTCCCTTTACTTGCTCCAAAAATGTATGTATTAATCTTTTTCATATTTCTGTTTTTTCCATTTCCCTGTCATCTATGTTATGAACAATTTGAAAAGCCAAATTAAAATGCTCTGCCTGTTTTAACATCCTGTCAGAAAATATAATGTTAAAATATTCTAACAACTTAGTTGTCAGGGTTTGTCTTTGCAAATATTTATTTAATTATTTATTTAGTTATTTATTTTTATTTATTTTATTTTACATTTGTTAACCAGGAATGTACGACTTGGAATGAAGCCAATTTTTAGTGGAGGCCCAGGGAGAAAGGCTCTAGATGCATGTCTTTGTAACATGGGAGGAAACCAGAAACTTGCACAAATGCAGAGAGGACATGCAGACTCCGCACAGAAGGCACCCCAGCCGAGAATTAAACCAGAGAACCTCTTGCTGTGAGGCAACAATGATACCGCTGCACCACTGCGCCATCATTTTTTTAAATAACTTTGTTAATTTTAATGCCACCTCTGGCTTGTTCATACCACTGGTGTAATAATGTCCAAACTTTATCTGGTGTTTAAGTCTACTGCCACAGTATGTGGGCAATTTACCATTAAGTCCTTGATGGCATCCATGTTATTTCCGAAAGAGGCTTACCATATTTTAGAAATGGCTAACAGGTGATCAGGCTGCTGACTGAAACCAAAATTCCTTCTCTGTTGAAAATGATGGTAAAATATCTTGGAGCAGATGTGAAGACAAAATCTCAGCTTCACCAAAACATGGAAGTACCGGATACTGCTGAGCTGGTCAATACTGACTGTACTGATGTTGGTGCCAATGGAATAACCAAATGTTCGTCGCAATGAACTAGTACGGATATGATGAATATTATTAAGATTCAGATCTAGTCTGGCTCACCACTGTTAAAATAGTAAACAACAGACTACAACACTATACAACTGTAATCGTACTTTGTGTGATATTTATTAATACAACCAACCAAACACTACTGTCGAGATATTAACATTTTCTTTATAACATGGATTACTAACAGAATCACTGCACTTCCTCAAATGTCTCTCAGTTCATGAGCAAGTATCCAGTTAAATAGTTGTTTTATACAGTCTATGTTTATGGATGGTTTCTTCTAATAAATCCTCCTAAAACATTCTTGGCATATCTGTGGCTTTACTGTAGACCACACCAGTTGAGACTGTTGTGGGCCTCACCAGTTTTCAGTTTCCTCAGTTTCTGAGAAGACCAGTGTGAAGTCTTCTGACATAGTAGCCATTTCTCTTTTTGCACTATAATTTCTCTTTGTTAGATAAGTTTTGACAATTGAGTCTTTGTATTTATTTATCTTCTCCTGCTATTTCAGCAAGTCTCTGTTATCATAGCCATCTGTTACTGATATTTTCTAAGCCTACAGCATATCTTTGCTGTCATGTGAACATATTTTTCTAGGCTGGTCTCAGTTGTTTGCTACTTGTTTCTTTATGCATACTTTGCAGGCTTTGTAGCACATACTATTTCTAACAATATCACACTGTTACTATGAGGGAAGTCAACTTTATATAATATCTAGCAATTAGTAGGGCTTATAAAATATTGCTCTATAGCTATAGGAACCAATCAGAGGAGGTTAGAAAAGACTGGGAAGAGAGTCTGTATAAACAATTCATAAGGAAACAATGGGAGGAAAAATGTATGGCTCCCAAATATGCAACAAAGTCTAGAAGATTTAGGATTTTTGCTCAGAAGTGTTTGCACAGGTATTTTTCTACCCCATGCAGGCTCCAAATAATTTTTCCTCAGGTAGATTCCAAATGTTGGAGGTGTGATGAAGACGAAATAGGTAATTGGAAACATGTAATTTAGGAGTGTAATGAGTTGTCAGACTTAGAGAGTGCTCTATATTGAGCAAATTGGTGTGATTATGGAAATCATTTTCTGAGCTGGAATACAGGATCTGAACTAACTAGACATAGTAAGGCCTTGTCACATTTAATTCTGGTGGGGCTGCCAAAAAAGCAATTACTAGAAAATAAAAATCAAAGACTAACCCACCTGTATTTGAAGCACTGACTATTGTAAACAGAGATAAAAGAAGTGGAAGTTGGATCTTTAGAAATGGGTAGGAGAAAATTACTCAGAAAAAAACAGAAATTTTGGGAGCAATACATGCAGAATAAAGTTTTGGAAGAGGAATGAGGTTTAAAAGGAAGGCAGGAATTGAGCAAGTTATGTAATGTTGGATTGATGATAGTTATACAAATGAATAATGTGATGTATAATGTCTATAAGTGGGAACATGTTAATATGGATTGTTTTCTTTTATATAAACATATGCTTGCATGTGTCCTACATGATAATTCAATAAAGGTAAATATCTCTGAGCACTTTGTGAACTTTAAGCAATAAATACCTTGCTTTTCCTTTACTTTGTCCTTTTTAATGAATTTGCATTAATATAATAAACCAGGACTTGTTTGTAAATAAATTGCACATGTATATAGTTTATTATACAGTGACTTCTCATTAGCATTCAAAAAACATGCCCTTGATTGGACAGCCCCACCAGTGTGCCCACTGGAAACCAATCATATCCCAATAGAAAAAAAGTCCAGCCACTGAAGTACCACTGAGTGGCCAGACTTTTCTATTGACATCTATGAAGTACAGAGCAAAATGCAAGAAAAATCAGGTATGGTCTAACTAACAAAAAAAAAAAATGATTTTCTTTTGTATTTCTCCACTGCCCCTACTTAAATCACCACAGACTCTCGTACCTCTCAACTGTCCAGATTTTCACAGAATGTCCAGATTTTTGCTATATACATTTGGGGTTTTCGTCATTAAAAAACATAGTTTTCTGGCAAGCCACTGTGGACTGAAGTCATTAAATAATAATCGACGTTTAAGGTTTAGTCTTCATATCCTTCAGAAAATACACAGAAACTCAAAACCTCTCCGTCAAGCAACTTTTTAAGTTTATAAGCACGATAAAATCTGTCACTATTTTTGGACGTTTAGTGCCCCATTACATAAAGCTTTCTCCAGGTTTACCAAAAAAACACTGGATAAAAACACAAACAAACCAAGAACTAAAAAAATAACAAAAAATGGAAAAACACAGCAAGTACTTCCTTCCGCGAACCAAAGTTTAATAAATAAAACAGTAGTGCTAAGCGCTTTCATCCTGAATGGGGTTTCCTCAGGACTACCATTATGTGAATTCAGTCAGTTAATATGCAATTCAAATATCACATGACTCTACTAACAAGTAATTAATTATGAATGGTGCATTAATTTAAAATCATATCATTCACTATAAACCCAGTAAATATTAAATATTAAAAAAGTAAATAATAAAGGCTACAATTTGGCATCCCAGGAGCGTGACCTGCTGTGAGATGTAGATCATGACAAATGTATAGGGCTGATGGAGCTCGACAAGGGGGGAGTGGATTAGTTATAATGGATGCTAGTGATTATTATAGGTTCATAGGTTCATAGATTAGTACTAAGCTAACTGCCCTTGTGAGCCATTTTAAGCTTAGCCAATTATCCCTTCTGAGACTCCAACTCTGCACCTTGTGTTTGTAATGGAAACACCTTAACCATTAGGCCACCATCCCAACCCTATTCTAACAGAATGAACAATTTGCTATTTAGTGATACACATATGTGGAAATATCTAGGGATGAGCGCATATAGCCTATGCTAAGAATGATATGGGGGCTGTATATGTTAATGCAAGGTCAGAGAAATAAAGACAAGTTTGACTTTATGGATAATCAGTGGCCAGTAGTGACAGGTATTTTTGGAATACCTAAATTCCACAAGTGTTTGACCCACCCCTTCGGACAATTGTTAATGCAAATAGAAGTAAGACTCACTACATTTCTAAATTTGTGGATAGCCTGTTGAAAGAGTTAGTGGCAAAGCTATAGCAGATATGTCACAACTCATTGGATTTTTTTAACTAAAGTGTCTGGTATTGAGTTTAGTAACCATTGTTTGCTGGTTACAACTGATGTCTGCAATTTGTATTCTGTTATACCACACCTTGAAAGGCTGACTTGGTTGGAGGAAATTTTATATGAAATAAGTATTTTAGACTAAGATCAAATTAACTTGGCTGTTAGCATTATAGGTATGATGTTACAAACAATTTTTTGTTTTTTCCAAGGACAATTATTCAAGCAAGTCAGCAGTGTAGCAATGGGGGTGGGTTGCGCTCCCCAGTTTTGTTAATCTTATGATGGTTTATCGGGAATCAAAGTTTTTTTTTAATAGTTTTTCAAGATTGCTGGATTTTTTAAACCTGCCTTTTGGATGGAGTTTGTTCAGTGTATTAATGTTTCTACATCTTTTTAAAAGTTTTCTTATTCTTATAATGTTGATGGTATAGTATTTCTAGATGTGTTCTTGTATAAGGATTATGAAAAGGAGTGTTTTATTTCCAATATTCATAGAAGTCCACCTTTTCCAATAGTTATCTCCACTATCAGAGTTGTCACCCGAAATTTCAGAAAAAAATCTGTGGTGAAAGGACAAATAGTAAGGTTGGCCTGTATGGTTTTGGTTGAGAATGTTTTTATGGCAAAGTGTGATAAGCTGATGGATATGTTTTTAAAACTGGAGTACCCTAGGACTTTCTGGTAGGAATTAAAAATGAAGTTGTGAGTAAAACGTTTAATGGGGTTTATAACCCCTTGTTATTTAATTCAAATTATACTGGGGTAGGAAAAAAAATCTTAATATATCCCCTATGGTTAGAATGGAATGTCAGTCATTGATCGAAAAGCCTTTTATTTTAACTTATTCAGTGGATGTGTATAATATTGTGAATTGTATTTTTGACAACTGGTTTGTTTTATCAGGAGATGATCAGCTGAGGAGACTATTAGGGGACAAGCCTAAAATAGTTTATAGAAAAAACAAGTGTTTTAAACAAATATTAAAGAAGAACTTGAGTTGTATTGATGGTGCTAAGAATGGTATGTCCACATATGGTTATTGCAAACAGTATAACCGTATCACCGTATCACAGTTGGAGAGTCTTTTACTATTAAGGGGCAGACTTACAAAGTTCTTGGATTTTTTTTTAACTGTGAATCTAGTTGGGTGGTCTATGCAGGATGCTGTGAGTCTTGCCTGGCTTTTTATATAGGCAAAACATCTAGAAGATTGGAAGGTAGAATTTATGAGCATGACCTCGAAATAAAAAAGGCAACAAAAAACAATGCATTATATAGGCATGTGTATGACCACCCGAATCACAAATTTAAATTTGTGGTGGTTGAGCAAGTTAAAAAAGATTCAAGAGGTTATATTATTGATGAGAATTTACTTTTTAAAGAATTAGTCTGGCAGATAAGATTGGATGCCACAATGACCCCTGGTTTGAATGAGGCTTGTTCCATTGCTCCATTACTTAAGCTTAAAAGTTTGTATGTCTAAATATATAAAAATATTATTTGTATGGAACTAATCTGTATTTTATGTTTGTAGATACTTGTCTAGTATTTAATATTAATATTTCATATTTACTGCGTATATATTAAATGTTATGATCTTAAATTAATGCACCATTTTTAATTACTTGTTAGTAGAGTCATGTGTTATTTGAATTAACTGATTAAATTCATATAATGGTAGTTCTGAGGAAGTCCCATTTGGGATGAAAGCGCTTAGTACTACTGTTTTATTTATTAAACTTTGGTTCACGGAAGGAAGTACTTGCTGCGTTTTTCTATTTTTTCTTCTTTTTGGTACTTTGTCCAGGTTTCTAGCATAACACTAGCAAGAAAAGAAAAAAAAACAGCAGCAGAGATTCCCTTTTCCTCACTTCCTCTCTTGAAGAGCACTGATGTACTGTGCAAGAGTGGGATCGTAAGTCCTATTAATGTGCTGTACATCAATCATCAAATGCAGAAGAACATGAAGGAACACAAAGGACCAAGAACACAGAGGAACACAGAGGGCATTAGTGCAAAAACATTCTGGCTCCCTTTAGTATGATGGCGCTGCTTCTGGTTGTTCAATCTTTTCAACCCTTCTTCGAGGATGAGAGAAGCTATAAACTAAAAAGATGAGCTCTCACCTGGAGAGGTTGGGAATGAATGGGCCAACTGAGCATTCAGGGAGGGAGGCCTCATGGTCAAAAGGGATTTCAGACAAAAAAAAGTTCTATTCTAACATACTGCACTAGGATATTTAATTTACTTCATCATTTGCTGGTTTTCTGATTGAAGATGGCCTCTGCACACACCGACTAGTCTAGTCCTGGTTTGCCCAAACCGACACATCATCTTCAGGCAAAATAAGCCCAAAGACCTAAAGCTTGCACAGTATGTCTTGTTTTACTTGTTGCTTGAAAATAAAAGTATGCTCAAATGAATGTGCATGCAAAATGCACATGTACTTTAAGTGAATATGGAACTCGTTCATACGAATTTCAAAAGTATTATATCAGTAAAATCCTAAATTCCGCTACATACTCCTCTGCCACTGACAAATCCATTCATAAGTAATGTAAAGTCACATCAAAGTGACTACAAGAAAAAAAAATCATAATGTGCATGCGCACACAAGTGTGCATTTTCAAGCTGATATTTTATACTTTGCTTCACTCTTTGCAGCTTTGTTGGTGTTTTCCCATCTGCTCTTTGGTACTTCTCGGTGCCTGTTATGCAATTTGATTTTATCACCAGATAATGCAAAACCAACAAAGCTAAACAGAGATGTTTCAACATAATGGGGATATTGGTGTATTTTATATTATTTGCAAATTAAAAAAAAAAACAGAAATGATGCACTTATAGCATTAATAAATAAGCTTTAGTGGTCATATATACAGACATGGACATCAGCCTTAATTTTTTTTATGCAGGAAGGTTCGCTACATTTTAAAGCAATATTTTATATGGCAACATGGAGAAGCCAGGAAAACAATAACTGCTATAGTTGGCTAAATAATATAAATCAAAACACATCTCAGTGTTAATAGTTAAATGATTGATTATAAGGTTATGACTTTACTCTTGAAAAGGGCGCTAGTAACTTATTTCAGAGTATTTATTTTCCAGCTTAGCTAACGCTCAGAGAGGAAGATCCTTAAACTGCTTTATTTCCTAATTATTCTACTGTTTTAAAAGACAGGTTGGGGATATCTGGACCATGAGAATCTTCCAGAAGCACTATATGTGATGGGATAGGATAATATCCTAGACATGTTTCTGTACCACTTTAATGCAATTTTAGTTTACAGTGAGATTCCAAAAAGCTGTAAAGATGCAGTATTGTCATTTTCCAAGGAGAGAAAAGTTCCTTCAGTCCTGGTACCTTATAGACCAATTTTAATTCTTATCTTTGATTATAAATTTAGCCAGGGCTGCAGCTAGATCATCTGGCACTCTGGCAGTCTCCAACCTAGTGTCCTATCAACCCAAACAAACATATACAAGCTCCATTGACTGAGTCACCAGATGCAGTCACTTAAGAAGCAATATGATATATCCTGCAGTTTCTTAAATGAATGTCAATACTGTACTCATACCCCATCAGGAACGGCTGATTGCACCCACTGACAACTTTCCCCTTTACTTCTTTCTAGTTACAGCACTATACTTCTCTCTTGTCAGCTACAATGACTCCTGTACAACTTGGCATTGTCAGTCCTGATCACCTGTGTGAGAACACCTCAGGACTAATAAATGCCACTAAAGGTAGGGTTATTGTGACAGCCAGTAACTTTACAGTAGTTGGTACAATAGTTTTTGGTCACATCCATACCTCCTCAGCTGTCCAGATTTTTGCAGAATGTCCACATTTTTACCTCATTTTTTATTCTGTTCCTAATAAAATGTGTGGTTTTCTGGATTTTTGTGGCAAAACAATGAGGATTGAATTCACTAAATAATGACAGGCATTTGAGTTTCAAACTTCATATCTCTCAGAAAATGAATGGTAATACAAGACCTTTTATTCTAGCAACTTTCTAAGTTTATGAGTAATATTTAACATTTGTCTCAATTTTGGGGGCTTGGTACCCCCATTATTTTTGGCTTTGTCCAGATTTTTTTGTGCTAAGAGGTTGAGAGCTATGGTCAGATCTTTCAGAGTATCACCATGATAACATTGGATGTAGTTGTACTAAGCCGTGATAATGGCTGTTGGTCTGATCCTATTTCGACTAGTCCTGATACCAGCAATGGTCAGAAACTATTAGGTTATGGCAATGGCCATTGCAGCCTTTTGCTCTTATATTATATTGAGTTATGATACTTTATGGGACCTTGTTTTGGACCCTTAACTCCTTTGTGTTCAGATCTTAAGGTAATAAGCCTTAGCTTTTTGTTAGTATACTTAGCTGTTAAAACAGGATTATCCGTGGTGGTGTAGCGGTAGTGTTGTTGCCTCACAGCAAGAGGTTCTCCCATTCGATTCTCAGCTGGAGTGCAGGGAGTGCCTTCTGTGTGGAGTCTGCATGTCCTCCATGCGGTTGGGTGGCATTCGAAAGACATGTGTAAATGGGCGTGCCTTCATTGAAGGTTGGACGTCGAGCTGGCACCTTGACGTTTGTGAAAATCTACTGCCAGTCATTAGCAGACCAGAGTTCCTCTGTGGCGACCCCTAACCGGGAAAAGCCGAAAGACAAACAAAACAACTTAGCTGTTAAAACAGCTTTTGAAAATGTGTTTTGTCTTTCTAGAATTCAGCTGTTATAACAACTGATGGAAATTAGAGTTCTTTTTCTCTAAGCAATATTTTAATGTAGGTAAGGAGGATTGGATTGTAGACCGAGAAATAACTTCCAAGAAACCAAGGCAAATAAGATAAAAGATAATATCCAGAATGAAGATATTTTCAAAAATATCATCTGATAAAAAGTTTCATTAATCTGTTCTGTCATATCTCCATAAATACCTCTATATATAAAGAGTCTTGCCCCACATACATTGGAATTATTTGTGACAAAATATTTCTTTAAATGCTAGTGAAGTTGAAAGGAATCTTCTACAAGTTTTGGAAAAAAGTAATAGTTTTTAATAATTAAGAGGTGAAGGTGTAGTCTTGTTTACCCCAAACTGATAACTTTTCCGTAATGTCAGGAATAAAAACAAAAAGTATTGTATGACAAAGTCCCCAGTACAGTAATCCTTTTCATTTAGTAAGTTAATATAAAAGAGAGATTTTACATTAATGCGCATTTACTTATCAATAAGAAGTCTGTTATAGAAAAAGCCTGGTATTATGTAAATAAAAGACTTAACCCCCCCCCCCCCAGTCTGAAAAAAACAGATTGTTATCCTGGACAGAGAAAAATTATGAGGCAAAAGCAGGGTCAACTCTAAAAAAACAAAAGTATCTCAGAAGTGTATTATTGTACTATAGTAGCTGTGCAGATGTCTTATTTCAGGAAGAAATAACTATTGTGGAATTTGATTAGAGGAAGAACACACAGAAACAACCTCACAAGTGTAGCCTTTCATGAGGAAATATGAGAAATCAGCAGTGTGCTAAAAGCAACTTTGCTGGAATTCCTACCAGACCCACTGGCTCTTTTCAGCCATGACCCACAACAGTAAGAGCTCATACTAAGGGAGTAATTTTAGCAGCCAATTAACCAGCATGCTTCTGACATGAAACCAGAGTACCTGGATTAAAACCCAGGGAGTCACAGGAAAAACATACTGACACCACAAAGATTGTAGATAAGAATTAGTTCCTGATTCTGGGGTTGTAAGGCAGACAGTACAACATTAAGCCATTGTGCTGCCTGTTTGTATTGGTTTATTATGTTGACTGTCAGTCAGCCACTGGATACAGTTCATAGATTCATAGGTTGGTACAAGGCTGTTGGCCCTAGGACCTATACAAGCCTAGCCATAACAATTCCCTGGCTATTTCTTCCCACAGTATTTACTTCCCTAGACCCCTGTCTTGCAGGGCGACTAACATCATCCCTGGGGTGAATTTCCTATCTCCCATCCAATCATCAAGGTTCCTTTTGAAGAGGGCCAAAGAGCATGCATGACATTTTTTTTTTTTGGGTGGCGAAAGCCAGGGTACCTTTTTGGCTAGACTTATATAGGCCCTAGGGCCAATAGCCTAGTACCTACCTATGAATCTATGAACCTATGTATGGGCAGTCTATTCCAGAGTCTAGGGAGTCTCTGGGTGAAGAACCTATCCCGCCAGCATGTTTTGTTCATTGTGATGACAAGGTTTAGATCCCTGGAGCATGTGTTTCTGAGGGATTGGGATTTCTTTAAGTGTAGCATGTCCAACAGCTCTGGGTTTGACATGGCCTTGTATGTTAAGCAGAGATCACCTCTGAGTAGATAATATGCGACAGAGTACAGGTGGAGATTTTTAGATGGTCAGTATAGGGCATCTACTTTAGGCCTGTGATTCCTTTAGTGAGGTATTTCTGCAGCCTTTCAAGTTATTGCAGATGTCTTGAGAGGTACATACCAAATGGGGCGTTGTATTCTATGATGGGTCTAATGAGGGATGAGTACAGTGGGACAATGACGTCCTTTTTCTGGATGAAAAGCCCTTAGTGATGAGGTGTGACACATAGAAGGATTTGCTGACTGTTGTGGCGATGTGGTTATCAAAGGTGAAGCCACTATCCACCTGTGTTCCTAAGTCTCTTATTGCACTTTCGGTGTTTAGTGTACTGGCACCTATGTGGCAATTCATGGGTACATGTTTTTTCCAAAAGGGGATAACTATACATTTCTTGGCATTGAGCTTGAGCCCATGGCTCTGGCACCAAGCATCTGTTTCTGTAAGGCCCTTATTTAGAATATCCACATCATTTGGAGATTCAGTAATGGCTCCCAGTTTGCAGTCATCTGCAAGCTTTGTTAGCCAGAGTCCCTTAGTGTTGGCCTGTACTTCAGAGAAGTAGATGCCAAACAAGAGCGGTCCCAGGACTGAACCCTGAGGTACTCCACTTGTCACTTGCCTGGAGCTGGATTTGGAGTTGGCTACCTTTACAGTGTGGGTTCTGTCAGTAAGCCAGTTGGCAACCCATCGAGTGATGTAGGGATTAATGCCCAGCTTAATAAGTTTATTTATGATTCCAGAGTGGGGGATGGTGTCAAAGGTCTTGGCAAGGTCCATATAGGCTGTGTGGACTACCTTACCCTTGCCCATGGTGCTGGAGACTGATTCAAAGAAGTCAGTCAGGTTCAGGAGACAAAATTGGCCCTTCACAAACCCAAACTGCATGGAGTCCAGTGTTTGAAGGTTGCCAATGTCTTTGTTTATAAGTTCCATGATAATACTTTCCATGGCCTTGCAGATCTAGCTCATCAAAGTGATGGGTCAGTAGTTCCCAGGATCCAAGGTGGATCCCCCCTTGTGGAGTGGGATAACTGTAGCTGTGCGCCACTCAGTGGGCACGAAGCCTGAGGTGAGGCTATGATTAAACATGACACTTAGGTGAGGTGCCAGTTCATTTTGCAGTTCATGTAGTACACAGCCTGGGATGTCTTATGGTCCCATTGTTGCTGTATTCTTAGGTTTGGAGAGTGCGTTTTTTACCTGTGTGGCTGTTATTACTGGAATTTGGCAATCTTTCTGTATTGAGATGGGCCCTTTAGGGGGTGAGAGGGGGGGTGAAGTTTTCACTGAATCGATCTGACAGGATATTGGCAATATCCTTGGGATCAGTATATTTAATTCCATTCTGTTGTAGCTCAGAGCAGATCTGAGCATTGCCATTTAGATTCTTGACATAGCTATAGAATGCCTTGTGGTTGTCTTTGGAATCTCTGGCAATTTTATTTTCGTAACTAGCTTTGGAGGATTTTATGAGGGATCTCAGCTTCTTACTGAGGCTGGTAAGGGAGTTTTTTGCATCCTGAGATTTTCATCTTTTCTGCAACAGTTTCTTCTGTTTGTTGTAAAGTTTGTTTATGGCAAGGGACCACCAGATTGGCTTCCTTTTTTTGGAGGAGAGTGTCTTGGTTCTATTGGGGATGGCACAATTCATGCACGAGTGGATGTTCTCGTACAGTGCCTTAGTGTCGGATTCAGCAGTCGAACTTTCATTTCCTGTCTGCATGAGTGTCATGAAGTTTGTCACTTCTGACTTGAGTAGCATGAAGGTGGCTTTGGAGAAGTTTTTTACGGAGGTTTCCTTACTGGGGGGGTGGGAGTGGGATGTGGATGTCAAGGATGATTAGCTTATGGTAAAACCTGACCAACAAGGGGGTAACCATAAGTGCGGAGCATCGATTTCCCATGTTCGTAATGACCAGGTCTAGGATATTGGAACCCCTGTTGGGACTAAGGATTAGTTGATCCAGGGCATTGGAATTTATGAATTCCAAGAACCGTTGGGCAAAGGTGTTGGCACACGAGTAGTTTTCCCAGTTAATGGCAGGGTAGTTGAAATCACCCAGTATTAGGATGATTGGTTGTATCTTAATATTTTCCAGTATGTTTAGAAAGGTGTAGTGAGAATCTTGGGGCATGGTGCGGGATCTGTAGCAAGCTACAATTTGGATTGCAATCTTACCTAGTGTTAGTTGCATCTGGAAAATTTCAGACGCATTGTGTTGGGCAACTAGCCGGGTGTTGTCAATATCCTTGGTGAATGTGGACACTCCTCCACCTTTAATGTTTTGGTCCTGGTTTGGTGGCCGAAAAGTGTGGTAAGAGTTGTAGCCTGGTATTGCAGGGGTGCTCTCTGGAGCCTTAAACCAGGTTACTGCACAGATAGCGGTGTTGTCCATTTTTAGGAGTACCTTGAGAGAGTGCATTTTGAGGTTTAGACTTCTAGCATTGAGTAGCATTACCTTCAGATTTTGCATGCTTGTACCTGTTATGGTGGTGGTTTTGTCCTTTGAACTTTGCCTAAAAAAGGCGCTATAAGGGTGGCAAGAGCCTTAGCCAGTAACCTGAATCCCAGGGGCAACAGGTGCAGACCATCTCTGGCAAAGCATCGTGGTCTGTCAGTCATGTTGTCCCAGGCAGACAGATACTGGATTCTTTTTGAATGACACCAGAATCTTAGCCAATTGTTGAAGTCAATCATTTTGTCCTTCTACTGTGGTATCATTCTGGGCAAAGGTAGGATGCTACTCAGGGCTAGGGTCATACCTGCCTGGGCTACATGATCTGAGAGCTCTTCCATGTCTCTTTTCATATAGTCCATGGAGGAACATCTCAGGTCATTCACTCCAACATGGACAATGACAGAGTCATATTTGCACTTGTTGTGGAGTGACTTGAGTGCATGCGTTATGTGGCGGATCCTGGCACCCGACAGGAAACTGTCTGTAATTTTCTCCTTGTTCAGCCTGGTGAGTGGGGCATCAGTGTGCCTGACTATAGAGTCACCTATGACTAAAGTGTTGGGTACGTTGTCTTGCCTTAGGGGCTGTTGTTGGGTGGCACACTGGTGTTGTGAGCTATGTGACACTTTGGTTGTGATTGGTGTTTGTTTGCATTTCAGCTTCGGAGGTCCTTGTTGCTTGTGCATGTTACTGTTAAGGGCCTCCACATATGTGGGTTTAGTGTTGCTATGTGTGGGTGTTAGTGGTGTGGGTTTAGAAGGGCTATGTGTTGCTTGAGGTGTAGTAGGGGTGTTAACCTTCTCCTCTTGCACAATCTTGGGTGGAGAGAGCTTTGCTTCCAGTTTGGCTATGTAAGTGCATCTCTTGCAGGTTGTAGTGTTGGGTGGAAGGAGGAGAGGGTTGTCTGTGTGCAAGAGGCAATTGCTGCATTGTCCCAGTATGCCCAGATTCACCAGGTGGACAGGAGAAATCACCAGAAGCTGACCCTTGGACATGCTTGGTTTGGTGCATTTTTTTGTAAAGTACAAGAGCTGTTTTCCCTTACCTTAGCAAGGTACTTTGCAATTATAGGCTGTTTAGTGCCTACGATTAATTTCTCCTTATTAACAAGGAGAGTTGAGTGCTTGTATCAGTTTAAGACTTCCTAGTGCTTTCCAGCAGGTTTTAAAGCAAGTGCTAGTCACAGGGATGCTTAAAGGTAAGATGAAAAAAATGGTTTATCCTAAACACTGCAGTGTGCACTAGAGGAGTTAGATGTGAAAGTAGGTAATTTAAGTTATACCTGTCTAAAAAGTTAAGTTTTAGTGGAGAATCAGCATTTTTAAAACAGGAAGATAGATTGAAAGGGGGTGGTCACTTTTGTATTCTCGTACTATGGAATACAGTAGGATGGCCAATAAATTTAAATAGTTGAAGGGGAGTGATTTCACAAGATGATAATTTTGTGCTTACTCACACAAGCCAGTAAAAACAGAGAGGAAATGAGATATATGGTCAAATTAACATAAGGGGAAGGCAACTAGAAAGACAGTGGTGTTTAACAACACTACAGTAACCGGGTGGGAGGGTGGTGAAAAAAAATTCTGCCTGACTCACAAGAGACAGAGTTGTGGTCTCTTTTCAAGTTTTAATAAGCAGTTAAAAGCAGAATACAAGTAAAACACAAGGTAAATAAAACAAATCACAGTATTCAAAATAGAAAAAGGCAATAAAGTAATACAACAAATACAAAGCAAACTAACCTTTCCCTCACAACAAAGTAGCAGAGTCTGGGTGAGCCTTTCTAGTAAAGCAGTTAGCAGCAGGTTTCAAAAGGGAATGAACTAATTCACTTACCATTACTCAGCATGCTCGGAAATGTGCACCAACAAAAGACATGCTGACAGGATTGCTACTGGTTATAAGCAGTGACATAGTGCAGTACAGACAGGAACTGTTCTATGTCTTTACCTTGTTGCACTGGTCTTTGACTGCAGTTATACTACAGTTGTTGTCCATGTAGCACTAAACTGAGACAGCACATAGTGCACAGTGCCTATATGTGGGGAATGATATTAACATATTGTGTTAACCACATAGGTGTTAGAAATATGACAGAGGAAGCTTCATTCTTTGTAAAGATTGCATCTTCATTAAAAAATAAACCATGACAATCAGAAGAAGGCATATTTACATAACCCAAGTGTAGTATACTATACTGCGTAAGTTAGACAGCCACACTATGACTCTATGCATTTTGTGGTAAAAGAAATGAATATAAAATAAACAGTAACTGAATGTTTAACCTTTAATATTAGGTGCTATAATGTAAAAGAGCTTGAAGATCAGCATGTGCAATCTCACCTCCTAAAGCACACATGCAGCATTAAATGGTGACAGATTTGAATAATGTTGCTGAGACTATGTATTTTAATTCAAGAAGATATAGCAAGGGCTGCTGTTTTGACAACTGAATGAAGACTTCATGATGCTAATGTGCTGATTAGTGTCAGTTCCGTGGCAAAGTCATTTTTTCCCATTGTTTGTCCATTTTTTTAATATGGCAGGAATGCAGTGGTGTGGGTTTAGAAGGGCTATGTGTTGCTTGAGGTGTAGTAGGGGTGTTAACCTTCTCCTCTTGCACAATCTTGGGTGGAGAGAGCTTTGCTTCCAGTTTGGCTATGTAAGTGCATCTCTTGCAGGTTGTAGTGTTGGGTGGAAGGAGGAGAGGGTTGTCTGTGTGCAAGAGGCAATTGCTGCATTGTCCCAGTATGCCCAGATGCACCAGGTGGACAGGAGAAATCACCAGAAGCTGACCCTTGGACATGCCTGGTTTGGTGCATTTTTTTGTAAAGTACAAGAGCTGTTTTCCCTTACCTTAGCAAGGTACTTTGCAATTATAGGCTGTTTAGTGCCTACGATTAATTTCTCCTTATTAACAAGGAGAGTTGAGTGCTTGTATCAGTTTAAGACTTCCTAGTGCTTTCCAGCAGGTTTTAAAGCAAGTGCTAGTCACAGGGATGCTTAAAGGTAAGATGAAAAAAAATGGTTTATCCTAAACACTGCAGTGTGCACTAGAGGAGTTAGATGTGAAAGTAGGTAACTTAAGTTATACCTGTCTAAAAAGTTATGTTTTAGTGGAGAATCACTATTTTTAAAACAGCAAGATAGATTGAAAGGGGGTGGTCACTTTTGTATTCTCGTACTATGGAATACAGTAGGATGGCCAATAAATTTAAATAGTTGAAGGGGAGTGATTTCACAAGATGATAATGTTGTGCTTACTCACACAAGCCAGTAAAAACAGAGAGGAAATGAGATATATGGTCAAATTAACATAAGGGGAAGGCAACTAGAAAGACAGTGGTGTTTAACAACACTACAGTAACCGGGTGGGAGGGTGGTGAAAAAAAATTCTGCTTGACTCACAAGAGACAGAGTTGTGGTCTCTTTTCAAGTTTTAATAAGCAGTTAAAAGCAGAATACAAGTAAAACACAAGGTAAATAAAACAAATCACAGTATTCAAAATAGAAAAAGGCAATAAAGTAATACAACAAATACAAAGCAAACTAACCTTTCCCTCACAACAAAGTAGCAGAGTCTGGGTGAGCCTTTCTAGTAAAGCAGTTAGCAGCAGGTTTCAAAAGGGAATGAACTAATTCACTTACCATTACTCAGCATGCTCAGAAATGTGCACCAACAAAAGACATGCTGACAGGATTGCTACTGGTTATAAGCAGTGACATAGTGCAGTACAGACAGGAACTGTTCTATGTCTTTACCTTGTTGCACTGGTCTTTGACTGCAGTTATACTACAGTTGTTGTCCATGTAGCACTAAACTGAGACAGCACATAGTGCACAGTGCCTATATGTGGGGAATGATATTAACATATTGTGTTAACCACATAGGTGTTAGAAATATGACAGAGGAAGCTTCGTTCTTTGTAAAGATTGCATCTTCATTAAAAAAATAAACCATGACAATCAGAATAAGGCATATTTACATAACCCAAGTGTAGTATATTATACTGCGTAAGTTAGACAGCCACATTATGACTCTATGCATTTTGTGGTAAAAGAAATGAATATAAAATAAACAGTAAATGAATGTTTAACCTTTAATATTAGGTGCTATAATGTAAAAGAGCTTGAAGATCAGCATGTGCAATCTCACCACCTAAAGCACACATGCAGCATTAAATGGTGACAGATTTGAATAATGTTGCTGAGACTATGTATTTGAATTCAAGAAGATATAGCAAGGGCTGCTGTTTTGACAACTGAATGAAGACTTCATGATGCTAATGTGCTGATTAGTGTCAGTTCCGTGGCAAAGTCATTTTTTCCCATTGTTTGTCCATTTTTTTTAATATGGCAGGAATGCAGTATTATAGGTTCAAAGAGCTTGATATTTTAATTAAACAGTAGTCTTCAGGATTTTTAAATGCTGTTTTTTGAAGAATCATAATGTACTAATCTGGCTTCAGTGGATGAAAGATAATGTTGAAGGACTGCTCTACTTTCGGGGATTTCAGCCTTATTCAGTTATAGTCGCACAAAATAAATGACTTGTGGAAGTACTAACTGCCAAATAATGAATAATTATCTCACAGAGTTGAATACCACTTGAAACTGAGTAAACTACGTAATCATGATCATTTTTCTTGTTGTTCCTAGACACAGCTGCATACCAGTTCATGGTAGAATAATTATGATTTTGGAGCTTAAGGCTGCACTTAGACTTGTTTAGTGCAATGTTTGTTTAATGCAATGTTCTACCTAGTGTTTCTTTGTTGGAATTGCATGCCTAATTAATTGGTTTATTCTAAGGATTAGGGAGGAGTCTTATCTTTCCATATTTGCTTTGGTCATCTAAAAAGTGCTAACCCCACAAGTTTAGCATTAATTCTTCTTCGTCTTCTTCTTCTTTCGGCTTTTCCTGGTTAGGGGTCGCCACAGCAGATCACCTGTTAAAATATGCACTAAATGCTTACAGTACGGTGTCTTTGTGGGATGATTTTAATTGGGCATGTTCTGTTTTAAAATGAGTTTTGTTTATATGGCCATCGCCCTCTGGATAACAGCATCCGAATGCAGTGTGAGACAGGGAGGTAGTGTTGAATGCATGACTCATTTCTTATCATTTGGTTCTTTGTTACTGGAAACCACTACTGTACTTTCAGTTTGTAGTGCTGTTTTGCTTTTCAGTGATTGCTTGCATGCTTATGTTTTAGGTACATGGATCGGTCAAGGTGGCCTAATGGTTAAGGTGTTTGCCTTACAAACACAAGGTGCATGGTTTGAGTCTCACAAGGGATAACTGGCTAGGCTTAAAATGGCTCGCAAGGGCAGTTAGCTTAGTACTAACCTATGAACCTAAAATCAATTTGAAATGAAGTAGTATTCTATGTGATTCTGTGTACTGGAATGGCTATTGACATCAGGATGACAAATGTGTCATGTTCATGCAACATTAAGATGAAATGTATATTTTCTGAGTGCTGTTTTTTCATTTAATTCTGGTATATGCATTAAACAATGTAGTTACAAACTGTGGGGAATAAATGCTTTAAAAATTTGCAAGGTTTTGTATAGGGAGTAGCACCATTACTGTGAGGTTTGCCATTATTCATTTTCTCCTCCAAATGTAACTAGGCAGGACAGAAAACCCTTTATATGATAAACTTCTAATCTAAATACTGCATTAATCAGGGATATCTTACTCTTCACCACTACTATTTAATAAGATTGTACTATTGTTGCACAAGGCATATGTTATAAAATTATAGCTGGAGTCTTCTAACATGGGGAGGGGTGATGCTCAGAGAGCTGCTAAAATGTAGCATTTAAGAGAAGACTTTGTAGTGTTTTGAGTCATGCTAATGTTTCTTACACATGACTTGAAGTGCATAGCATGTAACGTCTATTTTACAGAGGCATAGGGGCTTGAATGTGACCCGTGAGAGCCAGAATGAAACTTAAGAGGTCTAGACACTGGATACACTAGCTGTAATGGTAGGTGGAATGGCTTAGACCACGGATCGAGAAACTCAAATGACCATGGGAGTTGCATGAGTAGCAGCACACTCAAAAGATGACATTCACCACAACAAAGAGAAACCTAGACAATGCAGCTAAAAATGTAGTGTAGCAGCTTCCCTTACCCAGAATTATGCTGATTTGAGGGCTGCTAGAGACCCAAGGGACACAAGTTTGAGATCCTCGGCTTAGACTTGCCCATCCTCAGAAGGATATGAATATCCTACCTGACTATTGTACATGGTGGAGGCTTGGACTCTAACCATACCTCTCAACCTGGAAACATCAAAAATCTGGACAAGGCCCATGAAAAATAGGTACAAATCTGTATGCTGATTAACATCTAATTTGCATACATAATTATGTAACCCCACCCACTCCAATGGAATTGTGGGATACCAACCTTTGAACGCAAATTGAAGAACAGACAACCAAAACATGGCACCAGAGTCCCCTGCAGCCATTCCAGTGTCCCATTACCTGGCTATTTTGCCCCATTTACCATAAACACTAATGTATGCATACTGCTTTACTTCTACAATGATTTGAATTTTATTTTTACATTTTACAGCACAACAATGCAGAAACACTAAAAGACATCATCTGGTAAACAAAGCAATACTGTCTCACAATGAAAATAGGCCTGACATTAAACTTTGCCCTTGAAACTCACATTCATTGAAACAGCATTTGAACACCACATCCAAAGAAAATCGTCTGGCCAGTGGTGGATAAAGATTACCTTTGCTGTTTTCAAATCAATCCCCTGCACACAAACAAAACAAACAACACACATGTTCTTTCTTTATACACCTGACTTTATTAAATTATATTCCTTGTATAATACAACACATATGTTAGAGCGCATTTTAAATTTATTGTTTGAACATTTTACCAGTAATCTGTACTGTAGGCAATGAAACAAAACACATGAACCAATAATGACAAAACTGGCCAGTTCAGAACTTTTCCATCAGAAAAGTCTGCTTCCACACCCACTCTAAATAGAATGACAGTAGTGTAAGCCATAGGCATCTTGCACAGCATCACTTATTTTCAATTTCATTTTTTTTTTTTGGGCAAAAGGTCAAAAACCAGGGACACATTTTAAACATTGCTTGTATAATTTTGTAAAGTTGCTAGAATAAAATGTTGTGCTACCATCATGCATTTCACTGGTTTTTTTGAGACCCAGGACTCTACCTACATTCAGAACATACCACTATCCCACATCATCAGCTGCTGAAAAAATAGGAAGACTGAGACATCATTTAGTGAATTCATTTCTCACTTCTCAACATAGCTCTTAACCTCAACACAAAAAACATGGACAAACAACAAAGCCAATAATGGGGAATACAAATTCAGTTCTCACTCACCATCTTTTTAGCAAAAACAAATAGGGGAATACAAATTGTGTGCTCACTTCTTAACTCTTCATAGCTCTAAACTCTTAGCACAAAAAAATGATGTTCTTACTTATCATAGCTCTCAACTCTTAGTACAAAAAATCTGGACAAAGCTCAGAACATAACTTCCAACTGTTAGAGAAATAAATGTTCTCACTTCTCATCATAGCTCTCAACTCACTCGGCTAGAAATGGTGGCTAGTA
Source organism: Protopterus annectens (assembly GCF_019279795.1). Classification (NCBI taxonomy): domain Eukaryota; kingdom Metazoa; phylum Chordata; order Ceratodontiformes; family Protopteridae; genus Protopterus; species Protopterus annectens. The sequence goes on along the minus strand of NC_056741.1, from coordinate 904,307,131 downwards.
GATTTTACCCTGTACTAAAGGTACAGGGTTTGAGCCTGAATATCACTAGCCACCACAAGTATATATATGGGGCATTTCTTCACACACACACACACCTTCAATTAAGTAGAGAAATGGTGGCCTGTATACACCCCTAAAAGCTCATAAGACACAGTGGTTTCAGCTTAACAGAATGCAAGCAAAGTCCATTTCTCTCACAAAGACTTTCAATTAGCTTAACAGATTTGCTGACAGTAAAATGCACACACCTTCAATTAAAGAATTGCTGCCAGAGACTGCACAGATACCTTCAATGCACATTATAATACACAAAGGTTTCAGCTTAACAGATTTGTTGCCAGACTGCCATGCTTTTGAAAAAGTACTGTAAAAAGCAAAGTAAAACAGCTACAGAGTGACTCTGCCATTTCTCTCACACATACCTTCATTTCAGCACACACCGATAAAGTGCTGTTAGACTGCACACACCTTCAATGCTCATAAAGACGCTAATGGATTAAACTAGCAAAATGCAAGCAAAGTCCATTTCCTAAAGAATTAGCACCTTCAACTAACTAAAATAGCACCCCTTCACGCCCGCGTAAGACACAAGAGTTTTCACTAGCTTAACAGATTTGCTGCCAGACTGCTGTTTCAGCTTTAGAGAAGGACTGCTGTTAGCTGAACAGAGAATGCATTTGCAGGCAAAGTAAAACAGATGCAGAGACTCTTTACCGGTTTCTCACACTCACACATAACATTGGAAGCTGCAGTCAACTTCACACACACTTTCCTTACCTTTCATTCTTGATTCCCCTGAACAAAACCAGAGCTGCTGCCGATAATCCGAGTGCCGTTCCCGCTTGCATTTCCATCCGTTAGAAGAGTGCACTGCTGTTCCCGCTAACATTTGTAGCCAGGCTATCCGGAAATGATGTGTGAGCTCCGACAACGAAAATCAAAAAAAAAAAAAAAAAAAAAAAAAAAAAAGGAATGAAGGGGTGCCACTTCATTTGGACATAAAAAAAAGAGGTAAATCGGTATGGTTGGGAGGTATGACTCTAACCCATCAGACAAAAGTGGGAACTTGTCAAATCAGCAAAGTTAGTTTTGGCAAAGGTCAAATGTTTGAGTGCTGTTTACTTAAACTAACTTCACTGACAGTGGAGTTTGCCTCTTTCGCCACTGTTGTGGGACCTTGGAGTTGGTATATATCAGTCTGGGGAGATCTTCTATAAAGTTGTGCAGGGGAGAATGCCCCTCTGCAAAAAAATTTTATGTTTGCTGAAAGTAGTTTTGGCAGGAAGGTTTCAAAATGTTGGCAACTTGACATGATTCAACAAATGTGATGTGCGGGTGTAAGCAGAAAAAAACAGAGATGAGAGGGTATGTGGCAACACAGGCATATGAACTTTACTGACCAAAAGAAAAAAGCCTCCTCTACTGTCCAATTAGCAGCATACTCTGGCACCCATATTTCTTCTTTACCTTTCTGAAGAAATTGAAAGATGGGCAGTAAATCAACTAACACCATGAATGAGTAGAGGGCCAAAAACAGAAATGAAAGAGACACACACACACACACACACACACACACACACACACACACACACACACACACACACACACACACACACACACACACACACACACACACACGCACACTGAAATTACTACACTAAATACAAAATAATGCCAAATATTCCCTATATGAAAACATGCTCATACAGTAAAATCATCAGTTACACACAGCAGCTTACAATACAGTAGAGAGCCAAAACATCAATTATCCGAACCGGCCTTTCAAAGTTTTCAGGTAGGAAAAATCATAAAGTCCGAATATGTAAACATTGTACGTATTTGCTTGTGCATGTTTTTTTCAGCTTGCAGCCAGCTCATGTGTGAAAAATATTCTTTACTGTCCACTGAATAGTTGAAAAGTATATTCCTGTGTGCAGAAAATGACAAGATTTTAGAAGTTTTTTTATCTGGTTCAATTATATGTTTGATTATCTGAACAGTTTGATTATCCAAACTACCCTTGGTCCCAATTAGTTCAGATAGTCGACTCTCTACTTTATGTCTCTCAAGTACTAAACTTTATGAGGCATATCACTCATTTCAAATGCTTAATACTGAGTACATAGATACTGCTTGCACTGGAAAAACCTTCTCATACAAACTGAGAAATCTACTTACAAGTCACACCAACTCTCATTACTCCAAGAACCAAACTCCACAGCACTGTACTTGCATTCTCTTCTCAAGTACCTACTTTTTGAGATCAATATAAAAGAAATTGATACTGCAAATTTAGAATGCAACTCAAAAAGCACTTCCTCTTCCTCATCAAATGCTCATGCTTAAAAATAGGACAGATACCTAACAATCTATCTGTGTTTTCCTTTCCACATTTCCTCTCTGTCAGAATTACTGAAGGGTGACCCACTTTACAAACTACCATTTTTACTAACATGCTTATTATCTGATTGCCTCTTGTCCTCATCATCTTCAAATAATTATACTGAAGAAGAGAATTTTACAAGAGCTTCAAGTACACTGGTCTTAGCCATCTGCATGCCTAATAGTAGGCTTGCTATATTAGGCTCACTATCAATTTCATCCAAATGCAGCAGGAAAGAGTGGCAAAAAATAACTTTACCAACAAACTGAACTTGAGGTATATCATAGTGGAATTCAGACTTCAGCTGAACACCACTCTGACAAGATCATAGGAAGTTACTAGGCTATTGGCCCTGAGGACCTTATAAGCCTAGCCAAGAGGTTAGCCCATGTTTAGCTAAGTCAGCACCCGATGCTCCTGTCCAGCAGGGACAAGGATGGAATCCCAGGGATGTATTTTCTGTTTCCCTTACAGTTATCCAAGTTGCTAATGATGCAAGAAATACTTATTGTTTACCTAGCTGGTAGCACTTCTAAGTAACCATCACTGCTCAGCTCTGGCATGCCTAGAAGCAGCACTAGAATGAAGTAAGTACAGCAGTCTGTGCAAATCTCACTGTAAGCTGTTCAGCAGAGCAACAAGAATGTTCTCTGTAGTACACCTGAGACTGAGCTCCTGCAGTATAAAATAATAGAATTTAATGGATACGAATGTAATAATAGTGGGTGGCCAAAGCATTCAGAATGCTGGAAAATAGCTTATAATGTTAGGCTTTTGTGTTAATCACTACAATGTGCTGTGATATGCAGCTATCAAGTACTTTGTCTAAATAATCCTTACGGGGTTGATGAAGTCAAAATTTTCAGCATAAAAATGTAATGAATAAAGGGTATATGGGATAGTAGAATTCAAGCTAGCAAACACAGGTGCGACTGAAAAGGTAGGGTAAAATTTATTTTTGTGGTGATAGTGTCCCTTTATTTCTACATAAAAAGTGAACAGATGATGATTAAGGTATGTATAAGATATACAATTGAAAACTGGGTATAGAAAGAAGGGATAATATGTTCAGCAAGCAGACAAGCATGAAACAATTACTGAGGGGATTTTGCACATATAAGGCTGGGGTGAAAAGGGATGGAGACATACTGTACATACAGACAATGAACAAATAGTGATGAGAAAGGTTGAACAATATACAAGGTATAAGAGGGACATGCTAGAAAGAGCATCACACAGGGCAAGGGACAGGATGTGTTGCCAAGGTGGCTCGGATGTGAGGGTTTCATAAGCTTGCACTGACCCAACAGTCATGGTCTGCCTCTCCAGTCACTCTTCTGACTGCAGAAGGACTGGAAGCTGCCAAGACAATGCCCCATCCAATATTCCACCAAAGATGTTTCTGTTCCACAGGTAAGGGGACAATGATGTCCACCTGAGAGGAGTCTTCACCCCTCCCTGGTGAGGCAGCCATAGCCCTCGTATCAGACCTACCATGTGCCACATCAACATGATGTGATGGTGAATATATGAAGGCTTCCTCTTTCTGAACAGATGTGTTTTCATAGTGAAAACACCATGGGAGATTTGCTATAACTGCAATGTGTCATGAGAAGACAGCTCACTCTGACATACCTTGGCTTGTGCTCAGTCTCTCTAGAATTCAGTGACAGCCCATCTAGTTTAGACTTATCTCTTCATGGGCTAAAAGACAAAAGTTCCCACACTTAAAATTATCTGACTGAATAATACAAATTTAGAAGAAAGAAATCATTAAAAGAATATAATATAGCTCTGTACATGCTTTCAGTTCCTCTGCTACCCACTCCACCAGCATGCCAGGTATGTGGCATCATCACAGTGTCTGCATTGCTCAGTAGACTATGAAATGCCTGCTGCTCTATACAGCTTCAGGCCCAGGTTACAGCAGTCTTCCACATTCTCAGAGGGACCATAATAATGTTCCAACAGCTTCTGCCTCTGCTGCTTGTGAAAGAGGAAAAGAAAAAAATTGCATCTTCATCATGAAGGAATTCTATACTTTGAGGTGCATGAAGCCACGTCTGTCTCGCAGGATGGTCAAAGCCAAAATGCAAAAGCAAAAATGGTAGACTACTGCAGAGGTGTGCATCTCTGAGATTTAAATTTTGTATAAGCATTTGCTGCTCAGTTGCACAGCACACATGCATGTATAGCTGTCATGGGTAAGTTTTTGATAATCCATGAATGTGATAATGCAACTGTTGCATGAAAATATTCCATTATGTGAAACTGGTATTATGTGTTCATAGACATTCTTAATATGATCCATTATTTGTTTTAATAGTATGCAAAGTGACTATAAATGAAGAGTCTGTAGCACTGTTGCAATGGGTTCCAAGATGGTTACTGGGCTAATGGCCCCAGGAGGCCTTTTGAAGCCTATTATGTATTCCCATGTATAAATTACAGAATAAATTACCCAGGGGTATATAGTTGCATTTAGGTGGCAGAGTATTTCCAAGCTGTCCAATAGAGAGATAGGTGCAAGTCCAAGGGTAAATTTTTGATTTCCCATCCATTGGTCCAGATTAGATTTGAACAGGTTTACAGGCAAACTCTGCTTCAGATGGATGGGTAGCTGTTACAAATCCGGGGCAGTCTCTGAGACATATCTGTCCCTCTAAAATGTTCTATTTATATCACAAATTAGATTAAGATCCTTGGATAAGGTATTTCTAATACAGTAAGACTTCCTGATATGCACAGCAAGCCCCTCAGTATGGATAACAGGATCCTTATAAGCCAGGTACAGATCACCTTTCAGTTGTCTGTACAAGAGAAAATATAAAGATAATGCTTTGAGGTGGTCTGTATATTCCATGTGGTTTACACCTTGTATTCTTTTTTGTAAGGAACCTCTGTGGATGTTGCTGCTGTTGTATATGCCTGGTAAGGTATATACCCAAAGGAGCATTGTACTGCATGAGTGGTCTAATGAAGGCTGATTAAAGCAGGATAATTACATCTTTGGACCTGGATGCCACACTCTTGCTAATGAGTTGTGCAATACAGAACAATTGCCTTACAACAGTAGGTATACGATGTTCAAAGGCCAGGTCACCGTCTACATGTTTCCAAAGCCCTAACCACTGGGTCTAGTCTTTGAGGTGTATTGTTTATGTGGTAATTCCCAGGAGAAGCCAATTTTCCAAAGGACACGATTATGCATTTTTTGCCACTGTTTTAGACCGTAGCCCTGGAACCAATTATTGGTTTGCGACAAACATTCTTTGAGGATATTAGTGTTTTTGAGGGACTCAAATCATGCTGAACTTGCAGTTATCTGCAAAACTGGTCAATCAGAGGCCTTTAACATTAGCTTCAACTTCTTAAAAGTAGTGCAGAAAAGGAGCAGCACCAACACAGAATCCTGATGATATCCATTGGTGACTGGCCTTTTTGTTGTGGTAAAGTGCATTTAGCTGACTGTCTCTTATTTGTGAGCCCATTGGCTATCCACTGGATGACACAGGGGTTTACTCCTAGTTTTGTGAGTTTTTCAACAATACTTGAATAAGAAATAGTGTCAAATGCCTTGGCCAGGTCAAGACAGGTAGTGTGTACATTTTGCCCTTGTCCACACATTGGATGAGGAGGCATGATCTGCTCATGATAAATCTGAACACTGTTGGACCCAGTGTCTGATTATTTCTTCTGTCTTTATTTGTAATATCCATAATAATTCTTTTCTTGGCCTTGTATACGAGACTATTCAGACTTATAGGTTTGTAATTACCTATGAGAGCAGATGGCCCACCCTTTTGCAGAGGGATAACTGTTTGGATGCAAAGTTTGAACAAGTATCCTAAAGGATCAGATAGGTCAAGTTTCATGACATTTAGCAGGCAACCTAGGATATTATCAGGGCCCATAGCGCCAATATTTTTTGCTTTTGAGAGTGCATTGAGGACTTGTTCACTAGTGACAGCCAGAGGAGTAATGGTTGAAGGTATTTCTTTGAGAGGTGTCAGGAGTTATGCAGGGTGAAACTGGTCAGATAATTTGCTATGTCCTCCAGTTCCATATAGGTAACTCTGTTTACAATTAGTTCAGCAAACTGTTGTATGTTACCTTTACAGCTGCATATATAGCTGAAGGTGGTTTTATGGTTGTCCTTTGCCTGTGAGGCTATCATTACCTCCGTTTTAACTTTGGTGCATTTTATAAGACTCCTGAGTTGCTTATTTAGTTTGGTGAGGCTTTCTTTCTTTTGTTATATAATTTGTTAATATTAGGATTTTACCATGGTGGCTTGTACTTTGAGTTAGTCTTATGCTTATTTCAGGTGAGTACATCTGCCTCAGTGCAGTTATTTACATGGTAGTATAGAGTTCTGTATGCTTATTTCAGGTGGGTACAGCTGCCTTCTTGTAGTTATTTACATGGTGGCAACCATCACTGGCTAATGCAACCATGTCCATATCTTCCTAACAGCAGCACTTTGCATCATGACACGTCTCAGCTTCCCAGAACAATGGTGGTTACAGGGTATCATTATACCCTAGGATGGGCATGCCCAATGATGACATTATACCCTAGGATGAACATGCCCATCATCCCTGCCTGCACTGTCAAGTACCCAAGCTGCTAGTCAAACTTGGGCCACTTATGCTGCAGTCAGGTCTTTATCCTTCTATATCATCAGGGTAGGTACTGTTAAGAGCTATGTCAAAGCACCATCTAGTCAGCTATCCTCAACTAGATGATCTTTGCCCCAGTCACCTATAAGATAGCCAGTATTTGCGCTTCTTCCATACAGCCTTTCTTCCTTCACACTCTGTTTTCTCACTAATTTCGTCTTAGTATCACTCAGTAAGCCTGGTACCTCTTTCCTTATTTGGTCTGTGGAGTTGCTTACAGTACTTCAGATAGACTCACCAGTGACTGGTATATTAAGATCATTACTTTAATATTTCCTGAACCAAATCCTCCAAGAATATCCCACTATTTTTTTTTTTTGCTGTTATCTGACAATATTCCTTTATGCTCCAATTCTCACAATACCCATGAGTAAAGCTAGGACTGTACTTATTTATACTTAAGAGTAGGTTAATTTTATTTTAATTGCAATACCCATTCGTCCATGGTTAAGAATGCTACAGGTAGAGGGGACTTCTTTCTAGCAAAGTTAATGCAGTGGATACATACTAGAACACTCCACAGGACAGTACAGTTCATAAAGAAACAAAAACCCTGGCACTGCCATTTAGCAGTTTGGTACTGTTATTTAAAGATATTTACCAGGCTATGGCAGGAGTCATTCTTGAGTATTGGAAAGCATCAACGTCCCTCAACTTATTGATATATGAAGAACAGTGGTTTGACTTTTACAAGTCACTTAGTGTTTTATGACTTGGCGATATCTTGAATTTAGGTTTTGTCTACGGTTCATTGAATTTGAGACTTAACTTATGTACTCAGAATAATTGCTATCTGGACTAATACATTTTTGTTTGAAAGTTTTTACTGCAGTAATGAGCTTATTAATATGCAAGCCCTTTATTATGTAGTGTGTATATTGTACATCTGAACTATTTGATAAGTATACCTTCTATAAGTGAATACTTGAAATCAACAATACTTTATTCCAAAGTTAAACCAATACTACTCACCTATTCAGTGGTCCTGTTCAACAGAACGATTAAATCAAGGTCCCCAACTTGGTACATGGACCGTTACATATACAGGGCAGTAATTCAAGTCACAGTATGACAGACAGACAGACAAAGTAAAGCTACATTAAATAATACATTTCTGAAGGAAACACTGTATGAAACATATGTATGGTGAAAAGCTATTACCATAACATGTATTAGAGAAATGAAAAACCCAAACAGCAGACTAAAAGTAGGCCTTAGGAAAATGAAAGCAAGCAGAAAATAGTGATGATCCAACAGAAAAATATAAATGATCCCTGTTGGAGGCTGGGGATGTTGTTGTACGATATTTGTCTGAGCTGCAGTGAAGGTGGGTTGATATGCCATATGTTCCCACTGTAAATCTGCACCTCAGATGCAACCACACCAAGTAGGTCATTAAGATGATAAACCCCTCCCCAGCTGAAGATGACAGCAAGACCCCTCAACTCACCCTAAAGTTCCATACCAGCCCTGACCTGAATCAGAGAAAGCCTGAGGGCTTGAGAAGGAGTTGGAACACTCAGCTTTTAAAAACATTCTAATTCACAAGAGCCTTTTTTGATGTTCTTGCCCATATGGCTTTTCTGTGTACTTTCTGTGTAACATTTTTGTTTGCTGTTTTGGTCCATATTTGGCTCATGTTGTTGTCACCCTCCTGTTATGGACATAATGCTTTTTAAAAGATGAGTATTTTCAGAAAATGGTAAGAATATGCACATTCTATACTAAGGAGTGTATATAAAATGATGAAATGTTTAAATTTTTCTAAAACTCGTGGGGTTTAAGATTATTGGCCTAAATGCCTTAACACAGAAATAAAAAGCCAAAGTCAGTGGGTATTCAGAAATCATATAGCTGAAACACTTATAGTTTCTTAAGGAAATTTGCATATTTCCCATGAGGAGGTTTAAGTTATTACACAGTGAAGGTTCTGGTTCATATTAAAAATAAAAACTTCTCTTTAAAATCTATTTTAGAGAATTCTGAAAGGGTGGTTGGTGAAGAACATGTAATCAAAAAAGAGGTACATATTCTTGCAATAATTTTAAGCAGTGTAGATTTGTTTCTAGCTCTCCTTCATTGTATTGTGAAAACACTAGGCTTAGTTATAAAGCACCATGTATTTTAATTATCCAACTAACAATCTTGCATATACTGTTTTATATTTACCCTTTACGGAACCCAAAAAGATCCCCAAATAAAATAATTATTTTAATAATTATGCCATTTCAAGAAATAAGAATGCTCTTAATAAATTTTCTATAATCTGACCTAATTTTTAAAGTTTTCTTTTATATTTTAGATATCGTTGGTATGGTGATATTTTTATAAACTTGCAAAGAAGACATGTGCCAAGTATTGTTAAATGCAAATGTTGCTGAAGAGTTAAACAACCATTTGCATTTTAAAGTGGCATTAAAGAAGCTCCCCTTGAACACTAATTAAGGGGCTGAGTATTTTATCGTTTTGTACTATTTAAATCTGTGTGGTACTGGCATTGTTTTACCTTAAGAAATCTGTACTGGGAAGGAGATGAAAGATATATCTTTTTAATAAACCAGGTTCCCAGCTTTTCTCCCGACTTTGCTGTGATTTCTTTTTTGCTCTTTAAATCATTGTTACTGCACACTTACACAAGGATTGCATTTGTTTAATTCATACTACCAAACAACCTCTGTCTCTTGGCTTTTCCCAGTTAGGGGTTGCCACAGTGGATCACCAGTCCGCAGACTGATTGACAGTGGGGGTTTTATGGTGCTGAGTTGCCAGTGCTCAACCTTCACAGAAGGCACACATACATACACACGCACCTACCTGCATGTCTTTAAAACTCACTCGACTGCAGGGAGGACATGCAAACTCCACATTCCCAAATTTAACACCATTTAGTAAAAACTACGAAAAGAAAAATCTGTGGTATCCCTCGAACTCTCAGAAAACTCAGTATGCAACCTATACTGGGTCAAAAACAAACCAAGAAGAAACTTTGCAGTGTGGAGGATGTGATGTTCATTTACTGTATATGTTAAGCACATAGTTCATTAATAAAAATCAAACTGTAAAATAAGTGATACAAAATAATAAAATTGGTTTAGTTTATATTTATTAATATTTATGCTAATAGATGTCTAGTGGTAGATCTTTTTGTTAGTTAGCTAGTTTCTTAATTTAGTTTGGATTATTTGGCTAGCCTATATACATTGTTAATAACCTGGTCTTGCATTGTAATTTGTCTCTAGCTTTTTAGTTTCAGTTTTTAGTTAGCACAATCTCTGATTACATTATGGTGTTAAGGGGGAAGGGGGGCTTTGTTAAAGGAATGATTGTAATGCTTTTATCTCTCTTAACAGAACCACTCTAGGTAACCACTCCCTTGTTCCAAGTAACCTGCTTATTTATATATATATATATATATATATATATATATATATATATATATATATATATAAATAAGGAATGTTTTGATGCTTTTCATTATATTCAACTAGGATTGCTTGTTTGTGTGTTTCAATAAAGGATATTCCATTTTTACCTCAACTGTGGATCTCCTACCATTTTAACTCAACTGTAGACTACCTACTATTTTCTATTTTATTATTTTGTGCACTTATTTTGCAGTTCAGTTTTTATTAATAAGCTAGCTGCTTAACATAATTCAGGAAGTGATCATCACATCCTCCACTCTGAAAAGATTCTTCTTGGTTTATTTAGTAGAAACTACTTTCAAGTACAGTATATGAAATGTAGGAATTATTTGTTTCATTAAGTTTTTGCAGCAGAAAAGCATGGCTTCTTTCTTTTTTTTTTGCAGTAATAAGGTATAGTTCAGAGCTAAATAAAATAAAATAAAATGTATTTGTTTATTTATTTGACATTTGTTGACCGGGTTAGTCCAGCTGGGTTGAAGCCCTTTTTCAGTGGAAAAGCGTCACAAATACATAGACACTCAAATGCATAAATACGCTGGCATAAAACATAGCTTTTTTCTCTTTTTTTATATTTTTTCTCTATTTGTAAATATTGTTTAAATAAACATGAGATTGCAAATAGCTTATAAAAATCAGCAAAGTACATTTAGTACAGTAAAGAGAAAATGGTACACGAATAGTAAAATGTACATTCTTTATCATCAGTTCACCTGAATAGTAGCAGTGGAAAGAACTAGTTTGGTACAATAATTTTTGTTTGTGTCTATAGTAAAATACAGGTAGATAAATTATAACAAGTAGGAGGAATGTAGGGAAATATGGTGGAGGAGAAAGGAAGTAGGGTGACACAGGTATGGGAGGAGGAATGGAGACAGGCTGGCAGAGGAGTAAGGTCAATCTGGGGGATGATTACACTGATATAGTCTTGTATCGCTTAGGTGTTTTTTAGTGCATTTCTGAACTTGTGTTTGGGCTTAATATTTCAGAAGTTTAGTGGAAGTTCATTCCAGTTCTCAGCTGGTGAATACCTGTAAAGGTTTTTGCTGAAGTTTATCTTTGGCTTGTATATGGAAAGGAGGTGTTCTGAGCTCCTCAGTGTCCTGGGTGGGAAGTAGAAGGAGATAATAGAGGCACTGCTGGGACAGAAAGAGGGCTGATGCAGTATAGAGTGAATTGTCTGAAGATGAGAGAGAAGAAAGTTATGGGGAAGCTGTAGCCAGTTCAGTTTTCTGAGTGCTAAGCAGTGATGAGAATGTATGGCAGTTCAGCAGCAAATTTGGCAACCTTGCTGTAGGTGGAAGATCAGGAGATAAGAAGGATGGGATCAGGTGGGAGTACAAACACTCTTGGAGCTCTATTGTGAGTGTGCAAGCCCTAGCAGAGTCCACAGACACAATCTGTTTACAAAAACTGTAGGCTTAAGTCTTAGTTAGCTAAATTTAGCAATACCAGCAAATTAAATTAGGACTGGGCCCACAGAGGTCACTAAACCATAGGTTGCACATACATAGTTTTATAGGGAGGTTTCTGTCCCATTTTATGGGTTAAGGAGCTTGGCAGTGGTTCTGCAAGTGTCCAGTGTTGTGCCATCCCAAAAAAGCAACAAATTCAGGCTGGTGGAGGGTTGAACAGCACTCATTCTGGTTATGGAGTGGCTGAAAGGAAGAGAGAAAAACACAATACCAAAGGTAAGTCCACTACTTCAGGGAGGAAGCAAAGCAATCTTAAGTATAATGAGTGAGAAGGGACTACAGACTAATATTTAAGTTAAATAAAAGTATGCAAGGTGCTAAGAAACAGCAGAAATAAGCAGGAGAAATAGGAAGAGAAAAAAATAAGGTAAAGAAACAGAATGCAGCTTATGCATGTTTATGATATAACGCAAAGCTAGGAGTGGCAACACAGTACATGAGGAAGCAGGGCAAGGGGAGATGAGGGGATAGGATACAGCAGTAACAGGGTGGATGGAGTGGATACAAATGGAAGGTATGAGCAAGAAGGAATGGAGGGGGGATCTGACCGGGTAAAGAAACAACTGACAAATGAGCGGATTGAGTAAGAAGTGTTGCAGTCCATCAGTTTCCTCGCAGGTCTTCTCAAAAAGACAATCCATTTCTTTGCTGGACACCCTTGTTTCCTCTTGCCTGCTTCCTGACTGCCCTAAATCATCTTCAGCAGACTGTATTCTGCTTTTTGGCATTTGTGTCCAAACCACTGTAATCTTGTTTTCTTTGACCTTTTCTGCAACTGGGGCAACTTTGGCTTCTGCTCTAGTGTCCTCTTTTCTTCATCTGTCACACAGTGTGCATCCTACCACCTGTCTCAGACACTTCCTCTCCATCACCTCTAGCTTCCGCAACTGCTCTGCCTTTACTGCCCAGGTGCATATACCATACAGTAGTACTGGTCACACCACTGTTTTGTACACCTTCTTTTTCAGCTTCTTTGGCATTCTTTTGTCATACACTACACCTAGCAGTCTGTGCCATTTGACTGCAGTCCCTCTGATTCTAGCCTTGACATCATCATTTTGACTTCCATTCTCCTCAATCACCCCTCCAGATACTTGAAACTGTTAGAAACTTAACCTGTTCCACCATCTTCCCAACTATTTAAATTTTCAGGTTCTGATTTCACCCATTTGCTGCCATTACAACTGTATTATCTGTATTTGCTTCTTTTAACACTTTTATTAAATTATTTCCCTTTTTAAACACCTTTTTTTAATCACTTGTCACACAGGCAAATTTACATTCATACAAAAGTAATCAAATTGCATTAACAAATTAACATTAATAAACATTATACTTCACATATATTACTATACATCATATAACCTAAGCAGCATTACATAAATTATTCTATTCCTGACCCTTTTTCTCAAACAAGAAACATCTTTATTAAATCATTACTATTGTTCTGCATGCCTTCAGTTTTGCATTTTGTTCCCCTATTCTTTGCTGAAGTTCTTGTTCAGAGGTTGCCTGTAATGCCACATCTTCTGCACACAGCAACTTTGTTGGTCTGTTCCCTTTGACCTCTTTGCTAAAGTAGTCTATAACCAGTATGAACAGCAGTGGACTCAGAGCAGAACCCTGATACATCTCATTCCCAATGGTAACCCCTTTGTGAGACTAAACACTGCTTGTACTTGAGTCAATGGGTTGTTGTATATAGCCTGCACTAGTTCTACCAATGGTTCTGGGACTTTGAACCACTGAAGGACTGCCTAGATCAGCTTTCTTGGGACTTGGGACCCTGCCATATGCTTTCTGTAAGTCTAGGAATGCCCAAGTTGGACTCTCTGTGAATTTCTAGCTTCTTCTCAATAATCTGTCTCACTACAGTCATAGGGTTGGCTTTGCTGCATCCAGTTCTGAATCCAAACTGCTCATCTCCTATCTTACTTTCTACTACTCTGCATATTTATCAAACATCCTCTCCAGAACTTTCATGTGACTGGAATTTGATACCTCTGTACTACCCATTGTTGTTAATGTCCCCTTTTTTCTTCCACACTGGCACTAGTATGCTTATTTTCCAGTCATCTGGGATATGTCTTTCTCTCCTTCCTGCTATGAGTACCCTCAGGAGCCATTTTTCCCCTATTCACCCAATATTTTGATCATATCTGCTGTGACTTCATCTGAGCCTGTTGTTTTCAAGGACTTCTTTTTCCTTAGTGCTGTTCTTACTTCTTCTAGGGTGGGCTCCTCCCCTCTTCTTTCATCATAGGTTATGTCTGGGTCAATACAGCTTCTGTGGGGTTTTCTTCATTCAGAAGCTGCTGGAAGTACTCCTTCCATCTGCCTTTGATTTCCTGTGGATTTGTGAGAGGGTTGTTGCTGGCATTTCTTATAAAGAGTATCTTGACTACCTTCTTTGTCTTTTTGTCTCCACCTTGCAATTTGATAGTGTTTATTTGTGCTATCTAGAGAGTCACTTTCCAGAAGCTATTAGAGTGCTTATGATGTCTTATTCTTTGCTACTGCAACTCTTCTCTTATGCTCATTTTTAGCCAACCAGTATTCCTTCATATGCTCTTTTAGCCAACCAGTATTCCTTCATACCCTGGTATTTATTTTCTCCCATTTTTTCTTACACTCCTCCTTTCTTTTGATGACTTCCTGGACTTCTGCATTCTACCACCAGCTTTCCTTATGTTCCATATTTCCATACCTGGCTATAGCGGTTCTATAGTCCTCACACATGCTGTTTTGAGGTGCAACCATTTGTTTTCAACTCCACCTATTTCCTCTTCCTTTTGAGGTGCAGGAGCTCCAAGTAATTCCTTGAACTGTTGTGCTTTCTCTCCAATCAGCTTCCAGATCTTCAACCTAGTCTCTCTTGACCTTAGAGCCTTCACTGGCCACTGCGTACAGCTGGCTGTGGCAACCAGTGGTTTATGCTGTGGACTAACTGTTTCACTGAGGATGACTTTGCAATCACTGATTCTACCCCACTGACCTTTCCTTACTAGGAAGAAGTCTACCAGAGTTGACTGTTGGATACTCTTGTATGTGAACATGTTACTGTCTTTCTTTCTCTCCTCTCCTCCTTTATTCCTGTTGCCCCACCCATACAGACCAAACAGTTCTCATATACTGTTTTGTCTGTCTCAGTGTGTGTGTGTGTGTGTGTGTGTGTGTGTGTGTGTGTGTGTGTGTGTGTGTGTGTGTGTGTGTGTGTGTGTGTGTGTGTGTGTGTTCAGGTCACTCATTATCAACACAAATTCCTGTTCTTCTTGATCTAATAGGTCCTGCAACTGCTGCCCGAATGCACAATTTGCCTTAGTATCACAACCCTGCTTTGGGGCACAGGATGAGATTATGAATAGTGCCCTGTCCTTATATTGAAGTCTAACTGTCATTTGTTTGTCACTAATTCTAATGACATTCCTCACTGTCTTCTAAAACCTCTCCATCACCACAGTTCCCACAACATTTATAGTATATCCTCCTCCTGAGTAGTAAACACTGGACCCCAAGCAAAGTGGCTTTGTTGCACTGCCCTGCCATCTTGTCTCCTGGATACATGGGAAGTCCGGCCTCCTCCTTACTGCCATGTCATCAACTTCCAAGCTGCATCCGATCATTGCCTCTATAACAATTTTTAGTTCACATTTGGCAGGTTGATTCATTTTATGTTCTGTTTTCACTCAACAGAGTTATCCCAGATAACCCAAGCTATGCAACTGTACAACTGTCAGCCAGTAGCTTATTGACCAAGGGCTGCTGTGCTTTATGGCAGACACACTATGGCCAATAGGGGAACATGCACCCTCCCCACAGTTAGCATATGTCCCTAACATAGGTTTGAGTAGGTCAGGTCCTCAACCCACTTAAGACCGGCAAATACAAATGGCCATTTTTAGTGACATTCCACATGACTGAATCAGGTAGAGCCACTTTTTACACCAAGTGACTAGCCCTGACATGGTGCATAGTCTGAGATCTGCATTCTATACTCTGAATACTACACACAACAGTTGATGCCCAAAGCATTTGGTCTATACAACTCCTCACCCTATAGGCACCATCCAGAGTATGTGCTGCTACCTACAGCTCCATTCTTTGGTGAGTTTGAGGTGCAAACACTCAGCATGTTTTCTGAGAGGTGAGAGGAATCCAATTGAGACACAGAGAGAAAATGTAAACTGAACCCAATTGAGACACAGAGAGAAAATGTAAACTGTATTCAGGCACTGACCGGAAGTCAGTATCAAACCTTGTAGCTTGTGCATTGGAGGTGAAGACTTTATCCATTATGCCTACTGGTCTTTGATTCCTGCAGTATACTGAATAAAATGAAACTTGCTGCAATTAATTCATAAGTTGCTGACACGCTGCGAATGAGTCTAGGACAACACCCTCTCCACAGGAAAATGGTCAGAAAAGGCTTGTTCCGGTTGACTATTATTCCTGTAATCCAACTAGTTCTACAACCACATAATACAGGACACGCTGTAACCAACAAAGTGTGACTGATAAGAAGGGATTATCTGGTGGTACCAAATGGTCTATATTAGAAGCACGAATGGTCGGAATGCCGACAGCCTCTTGATCAACACACATGTCAAATGACCATTTCAGCAAGTGGCTTAATCATCGATTTCTTTCCAAGGGAAATAAATCTGTTGGCTGTTGTGTTAAATCTGCCATTTTCTCCACTGTAGTGCAATCTTGGTGTTAGTATATTTAGTTAGGAGGGGTGTGGGGGCACAGTCCCCCACATTGGGGGGTGTGGGTGGCGAAATCCCCCACTTTATAGTGTGTGTTATATTGTGTTTTTCATTTTTGGCCTATCAATGTCTTTCCCTTGGAAAGAAATCGATGATGTGGCCATTCGCAGTAATGGTCATTCGACACATACGTGTCGATCAACAGGTTGTCGACATTCCGACCGTTCATGCTTCTAATATAGACCCAGTGCCAAAAGCCTTGCATTTGATTAATAAAAATAACTGCACCAACTGAGCCTTTGTCAAGTCCTTTCTTAACAAGGTTTGATTAAGTATTCATAAGTATTTACTAGACATTCAGTCCAGGAGATCACTGAGGAACATAGCCCAATTTCCCAATCATCCCAGAGCACTGTCTGGTTAAGTGACTTGCTCAGAGGTACACAGTAGGCAAATGGAGGCCGAGTATATCAAATTATGGACTACAAGAACAGTTCATTATAGTCTTAATCTGCTGTAGTAATTGCCAGACTGCAGTACAGAGAATAACTGAAAGTCAGTGTTGAACCCTAAAGCCCCAGAACTATGAAGCAAGGGGTCTAAGTTTGATGCAAATGTCATTTGATGGTAAACGGTTAAACATGGAGCCCTATCCATCGAATGTTCATTCAGTGAACATTCATTTCAGTGCATGTCAAAGTAACTAGTTGGCCAACACTTCCCAGTCTACCCTTTTCCCCACTGTAGTGCAGTACTGGAGTCAGTATATATAGTTAGGAAGTGGGGGCGAAGCCCACCCACCTGGGTAGGTTTGAAATGCTGGGGTGTGTGAGACGGGGAAGTACTAGCCAACTAGTTACCTCCCCTGTAGAAAAAAATGAACGTTCAATGGATATCGTTCAGTGTTTAGCCATTCAATGCAAATGTCATTCAATGGCTAAACATAGACCCATGGAGTAAAAATCTTACCACTAAGCCACCATGCTTTTCTTAATGCGTATGCATTTTGCATAGCCTGGGAATCAAACATTGGTCAAGTACTTGGAAGCCAGCTGTGCTCACCACTATATCTCCAGTGCTACATCATCTCCTAAGCCCTTTTGAAGTCCATGATACATTCCAAATGCTGAGAACAGCAGTCTTGGCAAGCATCAAAGACTGAAACAATACTAATTTCATGAACATTAATTGTACCCTAACTTAGAACTGGGGTCCATTCTTGTCACATTATTAAAAACCCTAAATGTGGAGAAATTAAAAAAAAAAAATGAGGTTAACCAGTATAGATGATGAACTGCTTGCTGGTTACAACATAGTTGTAAAGTCATCTTGCAACTGGCTTGCCCCATCTTGTGCATGTTCTGTGCGCCTTGTCCCTTATAAATCTTGGTTTGATACTGAGCTGTGGTGTATGAGGAGTTTGGGGCAGAGGCTTGACTGTAAATGGAGGCAGCCTGCTCCATTAATGACAAGCTTCAGCTTGTTGAGCACAGTGCTGCATATATCATGTGGACTTCTTTCATAAGGCAACATTCCTATCCAAAGGAATCTCTTTTGCATCAGACTAACTGCTGCACCTTTGTGGCTGCAAACTTCTGGGTGCCGGACAGGCTAAGCAATCTGGTATATTCTTGCTAGACTTAAGGCACTTTCGTCTGAAGAATGTAAATTTGCTGCTTGATTATTTACAGCTAAGTTAGCATCACTGTGCAATACCTTCCCCCATGGTATGTTCAGAGGAAGCTTGCTCTGTTCACACAATCTCTGACTTGGATAGGGCAAGTTTCAAATAACAAACTATAGTGTGACATGTTAAAATAATTGGGGTGAGTTCATGTTACTCGTAACTTAAACCCACATCCAGCAAGATTAGCCATTAAACTTGCCTTGATGTACTGGGGCCTATGATCTGTCAAATCAACTTTTCATCCTTGACTAGGGGTGTCTTTCTATCTGCTTTAATACAAGCTTGGTGACCACTGATCTTAAGGATAAGCACTTGATCCAGATAATTTGTATAGCTACTGCCCACTCTCTAAACTTCCCTTTTATAGACAAGCTTATCTAGAAAATCATTTACTCACAACATAACTTTACAGAAGTATCAGTGTTATGATTTTTCTCAGTCTGGCTTTCACACCAGGCATAGTACTGTGACTGCACCTACTATGACTTTATATGATCTCTTAATGACCGCAGCTCACTCCTGTTATTCAGTCCAGGTCCCTCTTGATCCCTCTTGAGCTTTCAGTATGATGGACCACAAAATCTTAGTAGCTCATCTTTAAACTTACTGTAGAGCTTCAGGTATTGTTCTAATATGGTTCACCTCCTGCCTCTTTGGGCATACCCAGTAAATAATTTCTGGAATTCATTCTTCATCCAGATAGTATGTCACCTCCAGGGTTCCAGGGGATCACTGGAGTCCTTTGCTGTTTTCCTTATGCATGCATTTCTGTTAACTAGGCTCAGTCATAGCAGAAACCTATAGTATCATAGGATCATAGGAGGTTACTAGGCTAATGGCCCTGGGGCCCTTACAAGCCTAGCCAAGAGTTTATCCCCACTGCTATGCTGATGATATTCAGCTTTACCTCTGCATTCCCTTCACTGAGAAGTGGATAAGCTCTAATCTTTGGAGAAGTGACACCTCTAAGACAGTAACCATGGTGATTCATGCTAATCTTAGGCAATCTTGTGTTGAACCCACTATCACATATAGTGGTGAAAAACTAAAGCTTGTTGAGAAGCTGAGGAATTTGAGTGTGTCTTTAACAATGTACTGGCACTTAAGGACCAGGTGCCTTCTACGGTTTAGTCATCATGTTTCAATTTAAGGAACAAAGTATGTGTGAAAAATTTACATTCCCCCCATGGTTGCATGTTTCTTGGTCTCATCTCATCTTGATCACTGAAACGCTCTTTATTTAGGCTTCCAAATATGGAACTTAACCAGTTGCAGCTTGTACATACAGTCAAATTACTACTAGTGCCTGACATCTTGGTCTCATCTCATGTTAATTATTGAAACACTCTATACCTAGGCTCCAAGATAAAGAACTTGACTAACTGTAACTCATGCAGACTAACAGATTACTTACTGCTGTCTTATGTTACAAACTTTATACATCACGTGCACATGTCTATATTGGCTCCCCTAGAAGTTTGAATCACCTTACAAGTTCATGTATGGCTTCATTGAGCCCTACATGATATGGGCCCCCCCCCCCCATCTTTTGGTGCTATACAACCCTCTGAAGCTTTGTATTCTTCCCTCAGGTTATTAAAATTCCTGGAGTAAATTTAGAATGTCATCATGTGCCATACATCTTTAATCATCTCTGTTGGTAGTTGAGATTCTCCCATGCTAGACAATTTTAAAAGACCCCTGAGGTTGCCATAATGATTAAGGTGTCTACCTTGCAGATACAAGGTACAGGGTTTGATTCTCACATGGAATAATTGGCCAATTTTAAAATGGCCCGCAAAGGTAGTTTGTCTAGTACTAAACTATGAACCTATAAAAGCTGCAAGTGCTATGATACTATTGCTGGTGTTTAACTGTACTGGATTTCCTGATTTAAGATTTGGGTACTTTTATTATTCATTATTATTATTATTATTATTATTATTGTTATTATTATTATTACTCTTATTATATTGCAGTTTTATTTTAGATTACAGTTTGTTTTATTTTAAATTTTGGTTTACCTTAAAAAGTTTTTTTCTTGAAGTTTTAAAAGTTCTTGGCTAGGGACAGTTAGAAAATAAAATTCTTTTCCATTCACTGATTGAAAAGGAATTAAATTGAGCTGAAAACTGGGATTTCTTACATAGGGTATTTAGCTGCAAGTGCTGCAAGACTACTGATGGTGTGTTACTTGGTGCCTTTTAAGCTGCCATCCCTATTGTAAATTTGACTTTGGAAGTTCCTGCCAGTCTCACCTCATCTACTGGGTACTGAAAGTTCAAACTGGAAAGCCCTCCCTATAAACTTAAAACTCGAGTCAGCCTATATTTAATATCATCCCACTCAACCTGCATCACATTAATCCCCTTATTCCATCTTACTTTTAAAATCTGTAACATCAGATATTAGTCTCTCAATTATTAAAGAGACTAGGACTTGCTTCTCAGGAATCAGCTTGGGATTAGTGCTTCTGATGACAGAAGTAGAAGGGCATTATTGTCCAGCCTTCCTAAAGATTACCAATTACTGGAAAGCTTGAAAATTGCTTCTTAGAAGCCATCTTGTGATTAATGCTACTGCCCTGCTCCTGTTGAGAGTAGGAGCAGAGGTGAATTGGTTCCTTTTGGTTTCTGACTAAGCAGTGTATACAGGACTTCATGTCACTGAGTGGTCTAGTTACAGCTTTAGCAAGAACGTTTTCAGGCCGTTTGTGCAACTTAGCTTTCTATTGTGTCCTGCTTCAGAATGTTCTAGGGTATCTACCAAGAGAAGACTGCAGCAAGTCTACTGTACCCAACAAAATCTGGTTTAATACTACTAGGAAGCAGCTCGGGATTAGGGCTACTGCTTTTGCTTCTGGTGAGACAGGGAGGAAAGGATCATTGATTCCTAGTTACATGCAGCAGTGTTGAGACCAGCAGTATTTCAACTGCCAGACAGGTAGCCAGCTTGGTTGAAATGGGTATCCTGAGAAAATGTTGCAATTGTATTTGTGTTTACTAACAGCCACCTACTATTTAAACAAAGTGACACAGTGTGTGAGAAATGTAATTAGATAATGTTACTGGAGGCAAAGTTGTCACATGAAACCATGACAAAACATGCATGTTGTCAATACCACACAAAACCACACTAAATCATTCACACACAATTTAGGCCAAACACATAGACTTACATATGCTGAGGTTCTTAAAAGTTATCTACCTAAACCACAAAATCCTCCTAAATGTAAATCTAAGAAACAAGTACTCTCAAAAACCTCACAAACACACAACACAGGCTATACCCTCCATGAAACAAATGTCTAAGAATCACATGGACTCAGTATAAATGCCCGTAAAGCAAAACCTCCACACATTCCTATATCCTACTTATAGGTGACTCCACAGTGTGACACTCCAATGCACCGCTCTTTTCAAGCAGAGGGTCATAGTGAGTTACCTATCCGTTGCCAGGAGTTGGCAGTATGCATGCCCAGAGACAGTGTGCGCCTGACAGACCTGTGCTCCACAGGTGTAAGACTTAGTGCTCCCCCAGGGCACCATCCAAATGACAAAACATAGCCACTCATGCTCTGCTCAAGACAGACAAGTCATCAGCCACTTACTCCAATCCATTTTCCCAGAGCTTCCATCTCCAAGGCTACCAATCAAATTTGGGTAGTCTGGGTCATAATCAGAGCTTCATCCCTCTATTCCACACAGCCAAACTAGTGGGACAATGGTTTGTCTATACATGGGCCAAGCATTTTTCAGAAAGGATGGGTATAGATCCTCCACAGCGAGACTAAATTCTCCAACTTTCCATTTATTTACTACACTATCTGTTTCCCTCTTCAACTGAAGATATTTTTACTCCATCAGTCCAGCCATCAGCATTAGCTATAGTTAAAGGGGATACAGGATGTTATATACACTTTCTTGAAATACAGTCTTTGAACAAAATGTGCTCAGTTTAGTGAATTTAAGTATTTGTTCTGATCAAACGTTGTTTGCCAATCAAATCAGCAGTTACTTCATTATCAGCTTCCATGCAAAATACATTTAGTAAAACCAAGAACAAAATAATAACCCGGGAAGAAATAGCGACTTGCACTGTTTTAATGAAAATTGTTAATCGCTTTTGTCCAGATACATGGACTTCTTCAGAACACCATCACAACGAAAATAATTTAATTTATATGCATACTAAAATCACATGACCAATTAAAAAATCAACTCAACAAGATGGATATAAAAACACATTATTTCCTACGTAAGCATTGTTAAAGTTGCAAAACACCTAAAAATACCTTCCTTAAGTTCATAACATAAAAAAATATAATAATAAAATCTTGACCAAAACTGAATAAGCACAATAAAATGCTCACTAATAAATAAATGCTCACAGATAAAAAACTGACTTCAACCTTAAAACACTCCCAATAGAAATCATGTTGTTCACACATGGATAAACAGTGGCATTTGTCTTTAATTTCCATTTAAATTTTTTCTATCCCAGAAAGTCATCACCTCGTTCCTCTCTACTTCCCATATAAATATGACCAATAATATAAAACCAAAATCTATGGGTGCTATGGGAATAAATATGTTTATACAATGCATTGTGCTTGTGCTGTTTTTTTAATGTCATAAAGCTGGCCATAAATTCTCGCTCTAAATTATTGAATAGTTTTGCCAATATAAAAACACACACATTGTTGACTCTGTGCAACATATATGATCCCTGAACTCAAACAAAAATATCATTGACATAACCTAACAGCCCCATAACCTTGAATATAAAACGTGGACCCCTCAAGAATGTTTGCATTGATTACAATGTCCACATTTAACCATTTTACCATGACACTCTGAGGGACAGTTTTCTCTGGCATGGATTTAAAGCAACTGTCCTTCTTGCATATAATCCTTGGGGACAGGTCCCACAACATTAAGGTGTTCCTGATTGATTGTAAAAATGCTCCACTTCTTTTGGATAACAGCCTTACTATCATAAAAGTAACTATTAATGGAAAGAATAAATGCTCTGTTATAATTGATCTGCAAATTATTAGGAACAGTTGAAACGTTGTTCATCTGATGCTGGCAATCCTTTCCAAGCAAAGGGCAAAAAAAGCCCATTCTCTCTTTTGATTTAACCTCTTGAAATATCCCATTAAGAAATCCAGAGGGACAGCCCCAACCTTCAAACAAGAGCTTTAACTTTAAACTTTCTTGATCAAATTGATCATCTTGCGAGACCATCCACGATAGTCTCCCACACTGCCTTTTGACCAGGGACCTTTTTTGGTGAATAGGGTACCATACCAGGCTACTCATCCTAGCATACATTCAGACCCCAAACCATGGGCAGCAAAACAAAAGGAGGTGGAGTTGCAATATATATTAAAGACATACACATCTCCAGGCTGCTCAAACAGTATGACGCACAGGAGACACTCCAGGTGCAGTTAACCATTGACAAGACCCCTATTCAAATTATAGCTAGCTATAGGCCCCCAACTTTGACTCAAGATGCCAACTCCACCTATCTGGACCTCTTCGAATTTGTCAAGATTTAACCCTTTACCCTGATCCTGGGAGACTTTAACTATCCAACCATAGATTGGAAGAATTACTCATACCAAAATACAAATGCCCAGAGATTCCTTAATTTCATCAATGCAAATGCCTTGGGTCAGCTGGTCAACACCCCCACAACAGGTGATAATATCCTGGATTTAGTATTAACCAACATGAGTAACCACTGCAGCATTCCCACAGTGTCATCCTCCCTGATAAGATCCGACCACAAAGCGGTCACTTTAGAAGTCACCATCTCCCCTGACCCCCCCCCCCCCCCAGCTAGGGTCAAACAAAAAACCTTTTCCAAAGCTGATTACAACCTCCTGAGGGAAGGTATAAAAAGTTTTACAGCCCCCTTCACCTCCATAGGCACTGGCACATATGTCCAAACCTACACCAAAGTGCTATAAGAGCATTTGTATAGCTGCATGGAATCAGGAATACCCAAGAGGACAAAATCCTCCTCCTCAAGGAAGAGTAAGCCTGTCTGTTGGACATCTGCATAAAAATTAACTCTATACTAAAAGGAAGAAAATTGCTGTCCAGGACCAAGAAGGAGCAGATGTAGCCTTCTTCATATGTGTCAGCAATCTCAAAGGAAACACTCAGCTCTGCTCAGAACTTGTGGTCAAGGACACCACAGACACAAATGCTGTAGATATAACCAACCTCTTGGCAGATAGATCAGTGAAAACTTCACCCTCTGTCCCCATCATCAGTAAATCAGGACATTACCAGCACCTGCCCCCCTCTCCTTATCTCTAGGGAGCAAGTCATCACTGCCCTCTCAAAGGCAAAAAATACAGCCTCCATGGAACCCAATAACATCCCAGGCTGCATCCTTCATAGCACCATTAGGCATCCTATTCAACCAAAGCCTGAGTACCAGCTTCTTCCCAGACAAGTGAAGGACAGCCACTGTCATCCCTTTGCACAAAGGTGGAGCGTCTTCTGATCCAGGAAATTATAGACTCATCAGCCTAACTAGCCTGATCTGCAAGGCCATGGAACAGATTATCATGGACCTCTAACAAGGACATTGACAACCTCCAAACACTCGATCTCACATGGTTGGGTTTCATCAAGGGGAGGTCAAGCCTGTTAAATTTGGTCAACTTCTTTGAGATAGTCATCAAAGCCATGGATGAGGGGAAGATGGAGCACACTGCCTACCTTGACCTGGCCAAAGCCTTCGATAATATTCCCCACTCAGATATAACAAATAAACGCTCTCAACTAGGCATCAATCCATGTGTTACCAGGTGAGTAGCAAACTGGCTTACTGACAGAACTCACCTAGTCAAAACAGGGGAAACCACCTCAAGCAGTAGACCCATAACTACCGATGTACCCTTGGGTTCATCTTGGGGCCTCTGTTGTTTGGGATATACTTTTAGATGACTGCAAGCTGGGTGCTATCATCAATTCCCCAAGTGATGTGGACATCCTCCAAGAGGGTCTCACCCAATCAAATGACTGGTGCCAGAAACATGGCCGCAAACTGAATGCCAAAAAATGCATTATCGTCCCCTTTGGGGAGAGTGACATCCCCACAAATTATCACATTAATAACAAGGCCCTAAGCATACAATCAGTCATGAGGGACTTTGGCACCCAGGTTGATAGCAAACTGACTTTGACTACCATGTTGCCTGTGTTGTACGGAAAGCTTTCTTTATGGCCCGTCTCAGTAGTAAGGGTATCCCATACAGGGACAAGAAGTTCATAACCTCCCTGTATTCTTCCCTTATAAGACCCATTATTGAGTACAATACCCCTTTTGGCATGTACCGCACAAAATATATGCAGCAGCTGGGGAGACCACAAAGGTTCCTCACCAGGAGAATCCAGGGCCTCAAAAATGTACCATACACAGATAGGTTAAACGCTCTGTCCCTCTAATCAGTCTCGTACAGAATCCTCAGAGGTGACCTCTGTCTGGCATACAAAGCAATCTCAGACCCCGCCTTGATGGGACTGCTCCATATTCGCAAGTCAAGCCCCACTCGAGTAACCTGGATGAGTGACCTCAACCTAGTCTGTGACATCAGTAGGACTTGTTGGCAGGACAGATTTGTGTCCGAGAGACTCCCCCTTCTGCGGAATAGACTCTGTCTCCACTTCAGACAGAGTACCTCATTAACCCTTTTAAAGTGTAACCTGGATAACTGGATGGGGAACAGAAAATACACCCCTGGGATTCCACCTGTGTCCTTGCTGGACAGGGAATCAGGTGCTGACTTGTCATAACATGGGCTAAATTCTTAGCTTGGCTTTTAAATGCCTCAGGGCCAATAGTCTATTAACTTCCTATGATCCTATGAAAATGTAATAATGAGTTACAATAAGTGAGTTTTCTAAAAACGGAAGATTCAAAACCTTTTTTAGTCTATTATCATCTTCAAAAATGATTCCTGGTTACATAAAGAAAGACTGTAAATGATAAGAAATGCTGGTTTAGATACCTTTACAATTATCCAGGCATATTCATCTAGTTCAGGTGATCTGGGCAGGGATCAAGAATCTGGGATTCCTTCCATTTGGCCCAGCCACTGTCTCTCGGTTGGTGCAGTCTAGGAAGAGTTAGGCAAAGGCACTTTAATTTCTTCTTATCATCTTATCCTAAGAGTAGCCTATCCTGTACAGGGATTAACAGGTTGAAGAATGTTTACATTGCAGTATTAACATTACTAGCTCTTAGAATCTTGTCCTACTTCGGCATTTCCACTTCACACAAAAGTAGTTTCTGGTCTCTTAGGGAAACACCTGTACCTGAGAAAGGAAGAAGATGCATGAAGTCAATTTGCAAGGTTATAGCAGAGGAAAAATGATCAGTCATATGCATAGCCATTGTCATGCTAAAATATTCACTGAAAAGAATTTCAAATTTTGAATAATGTTAATGTTACAGCTGGTTGATATGTGACCCAGAAACAAACAAAAACAAAAAATACACTATAAATGTTGTTGTTTGTCTTTCGGCTTTTCCCAGTAAGGGGTCGCCACAGCAGTACTCCGGTCTGCTAGTGATTGGCAGTAGATTTTTATGAAATGCCGAGGTGCCAGCTCGACGCCCAACCTTCAATGAAGGAAAGCCAATTTACACATGCATGTCTTTCGAATGCTACCCAACCACGGGGAGGACATGCAGACTCCACACAGAAGGCACTCCCAAGCCAAGACGAGAATCGAACGGGAGAACCTCTTGCTGGGAGGTAACAATGCTACCGCCGTACCACCACGGCATACACTATAAATACCAACTGTAAATGGAATATAAAGTGTTAAAACTCACATCTCGAGTGAAATGTTTTCAGGTTTTTTCCAAAGGAAATGTCAATAATTATCTTTAATATTAACATTATAATTGTGATATCTGGTAATTTGTTGCCCTATATTATCTATTTGTATAATAGTTATATTTT
Source organism: Protopterus annectens (assembly GCF_019279795.1). NCBI lineage: Eukaryota > Metazoa > Chordata > Ceratodontiformes > Protopteridae > Protopterus > Protopterus annectens. Next base: position 904,279,775 of record NC_056741.1, on the reverse strand, counting down.
CAAGAACTCAAGCTTAATGCATATTAATTATAAATTATAAGTAATTTAGGTGCACTGTGCTGTTTACTAATGCATGTAATGTGTAAAGAAACATTTACAATACAAGGTTCATACAGAATATGAATGTAATCATTTGTCTATTTTATTTCTTTTCTTTGCTGAAGAGAACAATGAAAGCTATGCTGGTGATAGTAACAATCCTGCTGCATATGTTCATTTCAAGTGCGAGAATCAAATTTGTGGTAAGAAAACATATTCTACAGTAATTTGAAATAATTTCAGACATAATGTGCATGTCTATATGAATTCACAATACACATTTAATCCCAAGGATAGTCTTCATGTAGGCAGCTGTGGAAGGTGCTTTTCTCTCTCCAAGACCTACCCTATTTGGCAGTTAGGCCTCAACTAGTTTTACTAAGCCACATCTTCAGGGGAAGTTAGTCTAAATTTGAAATCTTTTAAATTTAAAATCAAAACATGATATCACTGCAGGCATCAGTTGGCTAAGACAAAGTCATACATATTTAAAATATGCTTGTAATAACAAAGAAAACAACATAACTGCTTAATGCTGGTATCATAAAGCATATACATAAGCTAATTATACATAAAAGCTAATATGCTGTTTTGAAAATGAGACTACTGAAACGGTAGATAAACTGCAAACTAGTATGAGTAATGCAGCACCTCTGATCTGAATAAATAAGTTAAAGCTGTTATTAAGAAGCTGCTTCAGAAATGCAGTTGCTGTTAAAAAGTCATGTTTAAATACATATCATGTGCCTATAAAACTGTATACTAAAGGTCTCGCATCCTAATTCTCTTATATAAATGTACAGCAGCTTTTAAATTTTTGACATCTATCTAGAACTGCATATTGCAAGTCAAAGAATTTTAAAGATTTCAAAACATAATAGCAATACTCATAAATAAGCTGCGGTGGTGCAGCGGTAGCGTTGTCTCCTCACAGCAAGAGGTTCTCTTGTTCAATTCTCGGCTGGAGTGCCTTCTGTATGGAGTCTGCATGTCCTCTCTGCAGTCGAATGGTGTTCGAAAGACATGCGCAAATGGGCTTGCCTTCGTTGAAGGTTGGGCGTCAAGCTGGCACCGTGAAAATCTACTGCCAATCATTAGCAGACCGGAGTTCTGCTATGGCGACCCCTAACCAGGAAAAGCCGAAGCAACAACAACATTAACAATACTCATAAATGCTGCTACCTTAACAGTAATAAAAAATTATGCATTCTTCCTATGTAACTGTATGAAACTATCTGCAGAAAATACAAATGTTGTACATGATAACATTTGACTGTTTTCAATTCTGAACATGACAGTCATGGGAAAAAAATGCAAAACATATGAATTTAATGATCTTCACAGCACAACCAGTGTTAAGGAGAACAAAACTGGATGACTGCTCAGGGTCAAGACCCTCTTGGGCCCCTAGTTACTAGAAAAAAAATAGCAGCAGACACAAATAATTCCTTAATGAAGTGAACAGCCAGGAAAGCCTGAAGGCTAATTACACTAAATCATCTTTTCTTCCTGCTGCATAGGCTTACAGTTACTTCAGTAACACCAATAAGACTGTTGCCAAAGTTGGAATATGATAAAGCAGGTACCTAGACAAGAAAATAAAGAATTAAGTATAAAATATTTCATATCTAGACCTACTCCTAGGTAGAGCTAAGCACTTGACAAGGCTATTGCGTGTCTGTGTGAACAAAGTTACAATGCATTATTGGCCCCATTACTAAGCAGTATTGGGTTTTGTCAAGACTACTCAGTGCTGTAGCTAGAGTGAGCCAAAAAAGACATCTGCTCTAAACTGTTAATGAGCATGATCCCCACTGCAGAGATGCTGACCGAGAGTGAGTGCAATAATAGCAGTCATTTAGGCAGCCATGGCTGATATTAATGTTGCTTAAATGAATGCATTCATATGCCAGTGTATTAGCAACTGCGGCAAGGAGGTAGAAGGTGCAAAAATAAGCTATTTACCAGAAAGGTACTTTTGAAACTGTAGCACTAATTTTCAAAAGACTTTTTTTATCTTCAACTTTAGGTTGAGGAAAATCTCCAATCTAGGGATTGTAATCTCCATAAACATGCTTAGTCAAAGGTGAGGGGTACATTCTGGAAAATAGTATACAAGTTGGTATATCATTTTAAAAATACTGTTCATAACTTTGCTAGTTCCATCTAAATTTATGAAATGTTCAGAGAAGTGAGGGGAAAAGTGATGTCATTAGTACTCAATTGACAGATTTTAGATGAAGAATACAAGAGAAGCCCTGTGTGTGCCCTGTTCCATTCTATTATAAGAAATATGTCCAGATAAAGGATTGATAACAAATACCTCTGGCCAATTATTATTTGGTTGCAATTGCAGCAGCTTGGCAAACATATTATGCAAAAGAGTAACAATGGAATTAGGAGGAATGGAGTATAATCAACTATGAACCCATAATCACCTATAATGCCCAGCATCACAAAATGAACAGAAAACATTGTACAGTCAAATATACTGATAAGACAAAGAGGACATTTAAAGAGGAAAAAACAGCAAAGTATTTAGATGTGACAGATGTAAATCAAACATCTCACCAGGTACCAAGGATTTGGGGATATAAAAAAGAGTGTTATATTCAGAATAATATAATGCTCATTGTAAAATTTCACATAAGTGCAATGAAAAGTGCAAGTGGGCCACAAGTGATCAGTGGTAGCTGTATCCAGCTGTCATGTCCATCTGGAATGTCTAGAAACCAATAAATCACTGAAGCATAATTTAATCATAGCTTAAATACACAACTCAAATAATTCTACTCCACTTTCAATGCAATCTCATTAAAATATTATAAAACAATGTGATTAATCCAGCCAGCTTTAAAGTCCAGCATCTCTTGGCTGTTAAAATTCAGTCCTTAATATGTACAGTCACTTTAAAAAAAAAAGTAATTGATCACTGCCAGGTATTAATCTACACATCTACTAAAAAGAAATGTATGTTTACCTATATAGATAAATGAAATGGTAACTGTATTTTGCAAGAGAACACAACTGGAAAAGCACTGTAGCAATGACATCATCATTATGTATAGTCTATAAAAATATTATAAACTTTTCAAACCATACAGAAAAATGCTTAATTATAGTTACTGATTACCCTTAAGTCTTTGAATTGGAAGTGCCTCATGCTCTGAAATGTACTATTCTTAAGTATGAAAAAATAATTTAAACTAAGCAAATTATCTGCTTTACTTGGTTAAATATCTTCTCAGAAAACTAATTACTCACAACAACATATGCTAATAATTTAGTGTTGCAACTAAACTGTACTTTTCACATAGTGTTGTTAGAAGGATACTTAGGGACTCTGACATAGTAATGATAGGAATATTGTGGAGAAAATGTATATGCTGTGTGAAGATATGTGAAGGCTGCCAGCCTAGCTGGATAAAATTTTGTAGATAATTCTGTCATTTGTAAATATTAATACAAGCCACAGGCTTGTTTTCTTAAATGGAAAAAAAAAATAGTGTTAAATGTTGAACGTCAAAAATATAACAACAGTGCACTCTGCTGGAAGAAAGCTTATAAGTCAAGCTTTGTATGACTGATCTCAAACTCGGATCCGTTGTGTCTGAACCAGCAGATTCTTTCTATTGTTTTAAGACCAGAGTTAATTGCTAGATTTTACATATATAATGTCTTTAATTACTGTGGTTTCCTGACCAGGTGCAAGATCAAAGCTATGTTAAACTCTGAGTTTCTGTTAGCCTGGGAAACCAGAAAATTGTTAAGAATGATGTAATCTAAAATGAGTCAGCAGGATGTATTATCAATTTAAAAGACTTTCTCAGAGACAGAGAGAGAGAGCATTTTGGATTTTGTCTAAAGCTGACAACAACTCACCAGTACTCTGCTTTTGCTCTATATGTAAGTTTATTTAGAACTGTGATTGCTCTTAGAAATAGATAGAAAATAGTAAGTTTAGTCTAGCTGTTTTCTGTATTTATGTCAGAACTATTCTACTGTATTAGGTGAACCATTTTCCTGTGATCTCTGAACTCTTGACTAGCACTGTGTAGTAAGAATTATTGTCTTGTGTTTTTATTATTATTAAATATTTTAAACCTTTCAACTGTGGCTGTTTTGTGTAGAGATAATTTAAGTTCTAGAGTACATTGCATGTATACAGTGATACTGTCCAAGCCACTCCAATAAGCCTTAAAAAGTTCTGGTCACACTTACTAACTGTATAATAATATTGTACAGTAAAAATGGACACCCTTTGGTAAGGGCCTTATTAGTAGCTGATATTAGTGGTTGGTGGCAGCTGGTACTACCATATAGACTGGCAGGAAGGGGCATAGCTGGAGAACCTGTGCTAGCCTTCCTCAGGAGTGACTGTATGTTTGTATGTATGTAACTCATATCTTAAAGTGTGTGTGTGTGTGTGTGTGTGTGTGTGTGTGTGTGTGTGTGTGTGTGTGTGTGTGTGTGTGTGTGTGTCAGCTACTTGGGCAGGTACACAAAGCACTGGTTGGACAGAGAGGGTGCTGGAGGTTTTAGCTTGACCACTAGGCTAAAATATGTAGTCTATAGCTGTGCCAGTGGAGTGTCTTATTGGGGATCTGGAGAGAAAGGGAGAACCCAGCCCCAAACTGACTGTGATCTCTGTGTGCTCATAAGAAAATTGTACTTTACTGTGTGTGTACTTGTTATCCTTCCCAATGTAGATGCTCCTCACAGGTGCTATTGGTAAGAATTGAGGCTCCTTGATTACTAGACCAGTGCATGGGTGTTACAGGCTATGAATTCAGGGTTATATAACAGTAGAAAAATCAAGAAATTGGTAAAGGGTATAATTAAGCATTTTGACAAAACACTGGATGTGGCAATGTTTGGGAGAAGAAGGAAGTTAAATATGTCAATTTTAGGAAGGGCAGGGCTAACCACTTGGCAGTGTGAACTTTGGCTTCAGTTGATTTTCACTGTTGAAGTGACACCCCTACCCCATGTGCCAAAATGGGAAAAAAGGGGCTGTAGATGGATGGAGGTAATAATATATGGTATTGTAAATGGCTGGATGTATTAGAACGCTGTTAGAGTACATTATGGAATGGCACCCCTGAGCTTTTGTACCTAGAATTAAATCATTAAAGAGAGAAAAATATATGAAATTATAAAGGAAAAAACTGGTAGTAGATGTTAAAAAGCTGTCCATCATTGTTTTGAATTTGTGCTTTATACATCTTCACTATCAAAGATAATATATATATAGTCATCAGGGCTGACCTTTGGTCTACTGGTGCTCTAAGCAAAAGGGCTTCACATTGCCCCCCACACCACCCATTGACCCCTTCCTAGTCCATCTTCACCACCCAGAATAATTTTTTTCTTCATTTTTCTTATGGTTTATCTTACTCTTCAGTTTTTCTTGTATTTATTCAACACATTTTAAATAAACTGTTTCTTTACTACAAAACAATAAACATACACTGGAAATGTGCCCCTGCTGGAGTGGTGCCCTGGGGGATGCCTAGTTGGACTATGCCTAAGGCCGACTAAGATAATCATTTTCTGTGTTTTTTATCCCTGTGTTGTTTTTTGGTTTGTCTTTGCATTCATGTCATTTATCATTTTCTATCTTTTTGAACTGTGTTGTTGGAGAGTAAGTTGAATCCAATTGAGAGAAAAAACTGTACATCCTACTTTTGCAAACAGAATGATTGGAGTTATTAAATACTGATTTTTTTATGTGTAACTTGTATTTAATTTGGGGGAGGGGGCAATATTAACAGATGAACAGGAGTAATGCAGAGATTTATGAAAAAAGTCAAGGCATTTATTTACCTCCAATCAATGATACAGAGAAATTCTTACCACAATCAAATGATCTAGTGTTTTAACTTTGACGGAACAATTGATTAAAAACTGGAATCAACTAATGCAAACTTCAGCAGCCATCCATTCTCAGGACCTCAGTATTAGACACCTTCAGAGCACAGTGTACAGTTGTTACCATAGTTTTACAGATGGCACACACAGGGCTTATAGTAATAACATAGAAGAATTTTGGCTCATCCAGTCTTAATTTTTTGCCAACCTGTTAGGACCTCTAGCTCTATGATATGAATCAAGTTCTAGAGGATGAACAGAGCTTAAGTTTTATCATGCACACCATGATAAGTAACTAGGTCCCCTAAAGGGTGGTTGCTTACCTGATAATGCATCAACAAATAAGGTATACCCCTAAAAAACAGGCCACTCATTCTTTAATTTAAAGCTGAGATGCTAGATATGCCGCACAACTACTGGGCAGACTTCTTGAAAGCATGCTTTTGGAAATGTCCACCTTTACAAAGTTGTCTTCACTTTGTGGCCATCTTGTTATCAACTGTTTGGCTGGGGTGGTTTTCATCAAAAGGCTGTAATAAATAGCAGTGTCAGTAGCACAACGGGAAGCATATTCTCCTTTGGTGCAAAAGGCTGTGGGTTCTATTTCCACACCAGGTAGATTGATTACTGACAATGCAGTGCAGCATAAGAAGATACTGCACTCCTGTGTGCACCTTGCCTCCACAGACATTAAACTAAGGACACATCTGCTTGAGAAGGTGATAGCTCAAGGGGATGTAAAAGATTCCATGGCACCTATTAAAAACAACAGAGGAAGTTCTCCAATGACTTGGCCAGATGTACCCTAGTGCTCTAAATATACCCTCAGTTCTCCCCTGAATAGAGGACTAGCCTTTCTAAAGGGATAAAACATGAACAAGCTTTGCCAAAGACAACTTAAATGAAAGAAACACATTCAAGAATAAATGAGTAAAGAATGTAAAGAAATCCTAAAAGGATCAAGAAAAGAAAAAAGTATTTGAAGTTCATAAATGTGATTGAAGAATAGAAGACAGAGGATATAGAAAGGGTGTTTAGTAGTTAAGTCTTCACTAAGGAAACAGTAAATGAAAATGTAGAACTAAAAAAAATTTACTTACTGAAGTCAAATGGATTAAGAAAATTGTAGAGAAATAATTTTACAAATATCTTGTAAGACACAATATTGTTTTAGTAAGATTGTTTAGTGTCACTGTTGACATAATATTACTGTGCATTTAATTAGTAAGATATCTACCTTGGGCATGGGATGGCATATAAAATTTAAAAAAATCGTTAACTACAGCCTGGTCAGTACAATATAATTTCTGGAAAATAATGGCAGCATAAGTGTATTCTTTGACTAATAATAGCTTGAAAACAAATGAGATTAAAGATAGACCCCCGGATTCACTAATCTTCCGTGCAGGACTAAGTTAGTCCTGCACAGAAGCACCCGTGTAGGAGCAGGATGGCAGTGCGCTATCCATAATAATGAAGGCATGCTGCTCGAGCTCCTAGGCTTACACAGAGCATGCACAAGTGCAGGGGGTGTATCTGAGAGCAGAGCTCTCAGAATAAGCATGCCCCTGCAATGTAGAACAGCAGAAGCAGTTAAGAAATGAGCGAGATCGTTCATATTTGTCCTCATATCCCCATCAACAGTCCCCCATGTGTACAACAGCAACAGGACATATAAATTAAAAGAAGAAACCCTTTCATTTTTTTTTAAATCCGAGTACAGCTAACTGTAGGAGCACGAGTGTGCCCATTGCTTAGCTACGGTTATAGCAGCTTAAAAGGCTGAAGAGGATAACAATGAAGATATATGCAAATGAAGCAGTGCAGCAATAGTGTAGTGGGCAGTGCATTCGCCTAACGAGCAGGCATTCCCGGTTCGAGTCCCACTGCAGCACAGTCTATTTTACATGGCAAAGCGCATTATAACCAATAGTTTTGTTGCTAAACCCACTAAGTAACACATATTTATGAATTGGAGTACTGCAGGAAATACACATGTGAAGTATTAGTGTCATAATGAATAAAGCACTAGTAAGCAGGTTTAAGCACAAATAAGCAGTGGTAAGCATATGTAAGCACTAGTAAGCGTATTTAAGTGAGTTTGCACAGGGGTAAGCATTGCCTATACAGATTAAGCAAAGTAGAAGCTAACTGAGTGTAAGAAACTGTAACTGGAAGTAAGTACGGCTTAGCTCTGCTCAAACCTGCGTACAACTGTTTTAAAGTTCCTTAACCACTCTGTATCCAACGGCCCGTGTTCTGCCCAGCAACAAAATAAACAGCCTTTGCAAGGCTTGAACCCAAGACCCTGTACTCTGCAGTCACAGTAGTTAACCACTAAGCCATCACAGCAGTAGAAAAGATTGAGGTTTCAACAAACAAATCCTCACCATAGGAAAATCAAACTGAACATGTGAAAGGAATCTATGTACAGTGTGATGTTGTATAACCTGCTACATAACATAAATATGTGAACTGGAGTACTGCAGTAAGCCCAGATGTGAGGTGTTATAGTAATAAAGTATGGAAGTCCCCAGGACCCCATACAGTGTATGTACACATGAATCACAGATACCAAACACATATATAACATATAACAAATAATACATCAATGCCAAAAGGAAAATATAATGCAAATTAAATATTAAGCAACTCTAAGCATTGCACAGCTCAGTTTAGTTAGTGAGCAATGTATAGGCCGGCTAACTCAATCTGCCCAGTGGTATCCCCCTTTAAGCAATGCCAACATTAGGTAAGCAGGTGTTCCCATAGCTTAGCCTTTTCAAAACAATCCAATCACGGGAAAGTGTGGGAAATCAGGCCAATTTAAACTTCACAGGTGCCAATAATCCCCATAACTGGTTGCAGCTCCCTACTGTAGGCAGAATGGCTGGAGTTGGGGAAGGCACTTGATTTAGAGCTCAGCGCTGGGGCACCCAGGAGTCCAGATTCATGGTATGGCTCCTGGTAAAACACCATGAGGAGAGACTACTGCAGGGTCAGTACCAGGGCTCTCAGTATACAGTGGAGGCCTGGGACAGTCTCGCCCATGACCTCACCAGTGCCATTGGTATCCCCGGACTGGTGAGAGGGTCAGGCATCACCATGCTGACCTGAAGCAGCGGAGAAGAGATCTCTTGGACCAGTGGATCCAAGAAGCAAGGCAGATGGCCAATGCTCCAGCACTGAGTAAGTACCCATTCAACTACATAGATAATGATTGCCTAGCTTGTGTATACTATGGATAGGTAATGGCTAAATATCACTGCATTTCTCTGACAGCTGCAGATGAGCGAGCTGTGGACCAGCAAGCCCATGCTGCTAGGCTGCAAAGGCTGCATCATGAGGCAGGTTAGTAATATTCCTACATGAACTGTCATAACAAATAAATATAACAGTTCTGGAAAGTGTTGTACCAGTAAAGAAGTGTATTGTGTATGGGATGTACTGAACAAACCAGATAATATGGCAGGAAGACTGTCATATAGGTTGCATGGAAATAAAGGTGTAATATCTTGTGAATAAAAGTATACCCCTGGAGTGCTTCTGTACATCCTGCTTTCATCTGTTGTTGTAGTGTTGCATTCTAGAAATAGTACTGTTGTATTAAGCAGTGTTCCCACACTGTTGAACGCAATTAAACTGTGTAGAAAGTTCAGTATAACAATGTTGAGTCCCAAGAGGTCGGTCATATAGAACAACTGAGGGAGACTTAGACAGAAATCACTGGAATGCTTTACACCAATTCCCTGATAGCACAGTGTACTGTGATGTCAACTGTAATATTTTTACCACACACAGCAGGGGTTGGTATCCTGGGAGTGGTAGTAAGTTGTATGCATAATCATACCCCACAACTGTACAGATTTTGCGAGAATGTTCAGATAGAAAGCTGTATGCATAATTAGACTCAACAACTGTACAGACTGTGGTAGAATGTTCAGGTAGTAAGCTATATGCATAATCATACCCCTCAACTGTTCTGATCTGTCCAGCATGTGCAGATAAATAGCCCAAATCTGCTGCCCAGTAACCTGTTCCCCTGACAAATCTGTGTGATGATCCAAGAAATGTAGGCAGCTTATACTGACATATAGTGGATAGTCAGACCTGAACATAAAAAGAGAATGTATATGGAAACAAACCTGTCATTGTAGCATCTCACCCAAAGTGTATGACAGCTATTCCAAAATATGTCACATTAACACCAGCATCCTGTCAAGCCTTGTCCAGAGTGTGTGCAATAACGGATTATTAGGTATGTGTATAACATTAACATGGAATCTTGGAGTTTGTGTAGTATTTGTCAGGTAGTGTCAACAAAGTTTTCCTCCACAGCTATAACAGGTAAGAGGTGTAGACTGTAGGTACAACACAGGTCATGTATATGCTTGTCTACAAGCATGGAATCTGGGAGTATGTGTAGAAATTGCCAGGTAGTGTTAACAATGATTTTCTCAACAGGTATAACAGGTAAGAGGTATAGACTATACGTAAGACACAGTCCACGCATTTACTAATCTACAAACATACCATTGTACAAAGTAAGGACATTGGGTAGTGTAATAATACATGTAAGGGACAGATCACTGCAGTGACTAAGAAGGTTGTGAAAACTACAGGGATATATTAGATGTTAATTGACCTCTCTCTCTCACCCCCTCCATATGTGCAACAATAACCTTATTACATACCTCAGTGGGTATGTGTACACTCCAAACTTTTGTTGGGACATACGTCCTATTGGTTTATAAATATTCACATTTGGTTCTATGCATGTGCTATGTTAAAATACTCCCATTTTGGTGGCCTGTTGCCATCAATGAAACCTGCATGCTGTTTTAATGGCCACTGTTGTCCCATATGTGCATGTGTTCTGCTTGATCTGCAACTGTTGTAAACTGGTGTCTTGGGTTAATGGGAATATATATGCATACTGTTATAACTAATCCTGAATGCTGTTGACTATGACTAACTGATATCTTTCTTAAAACTGCAACACCATAGCTCGTATGGGACCCAGCGGACCTACCTGTCCCACCTCAGCTGGCCATGGCACCGGACACCAGCACATCTGGGGCCCAGCCTGGGACCTCCTCCTCTGTTTTCCCTGCACCACCTTCAGGTGGAACCGCCGTAAGGAATGGGGTTCGCCCCCCCCGGGAGTGTGGGCAGAGAGGTACCCGTCACCCGCCGTCAGGTCCGGGCAGTGGTGCATAGGGAGCTTGACAGGGAGTTTCGAGTCCAACTACGCCAGCTTGAGGGCCGCGTGGCACAATTAGAGGGTGAGCCTGCCCCTCCTACCCAGCCCCCAGCACAACTACCTTTGGAGCCATGAAGGTGTAGTGGTGACTGCCCATGGGAGAGGACCTCAGTCCCACTGTTTCCATTTGGGGATGCATGGGCTTGTGACTTCCAAACACCCATCCCCATCCAAGGTGTTTACCCCCACATGTGTCATATACCACCCCTGTATGCATCTTGTTTGTCTTGTCTGTTAACCTACCCAACCTACCTCCCCAAATATACCAACTACCCCTCCCCAACATCCAACTCTCACCTGAAAAAGAAAAAAAGGGCAATCTGTTCCCATAAAAAAATCTCGCCCCATACATAGCTGTCCATTTCGCACACATGTCCAGGGGACACATGTAATCTGCTCTAATTGGCATCACAACATATTATTGTTGTCCTCACCCCCACCCAGGGGTTTGAGTGTCCAAATCAACTCCAAATTCGGTGTGTATGCACAGCTGTTGCTGTATAAGAAATGGACAGCTATGGACCTTCCCTACACCCTTCTTGCACATCCCTGGCTATTTTCCCCACTGTCTTTCCCTCTTTGTGCCCCTTTTTTCACCACTTTCCTATCAACCTCTTTTTCTTTTCTTTTAAAGAAATTAGCGCAGAGATAAGGGGGAGTAAGCACTTTTAAATAGCAGTAAGTGGGTTTAAGCCTGTTTGCATGACGGTAAGCAATGCCTACACTGGTTAAGCAATGTAGAAGCTAACTGACTGTAAGAAGCTGTAACCGGAGGTTAGCATTGCTTACCCTCGCTCAAACCAGCACAAACCCGCTTACAATTGCTTAAAAGTGTCTTAGTCAGTTTGTATCCAACAGCTGTCGTCCTGCCCAGCAACAAAATAATCAGTACTGCCAGGTTGCAAACCCCGGACCCTGCACACTATAAGCAAAGTGATTTATCACTAATCCGTGGCAGATACACATACAGCTGATGTTATCAGAAACATATCATCCAGCACAGTCATTCAACAGTATAGGAAATGTATGTAATTATGTAGATTAATACGAGCATCCATTTGTACATTGTTCAAATACAGTATTTCGAGCAGTTTATGTATATCAACAAAGCAGTGCCTGTCCAATCATAATGTGAGAACAGTAGTCTTGCAAAAAACTTAAGAAAATGATAAAAAACGGTGCACGTCGAGGGGGCATGTGGGCATGCTTCATGTTCAGAACGTCAAACCTGGGACATCAGTTCCGCAGAACCGGGAGATGAGGCTAGCCAGGTCTGTGAGCAAACCGCTGCTTCTCAACCCCCTGGCAGGATGCTACCAGTGGAAGAAACAGTGTAGATCAGCTAAGTCTAATCTTGACACAAAAACAGGTCTGTCCCTGGTGGGACGAACCAAAAATTGTGAGTCAAACCGTTGTCTACACATGTGTCGAAAGATGAACAAGGCAAAGCTCGTACATAAGTGGACTAAACGGATGAAGAGCCTGAAGAAGCTTGGGTTGAGACAGTATACCGGATGAGTACTGAGATGTGGAGAGAGGGCAATGTGTGGAGGTGTGGTATGGCTGGGCAAGCAACTGGAGAATGGATGGTTGCTGTGAACGTGGAACTCAGGGTTGGGGAAGGAACCATGTGTATGAAATTATGGAAGACATATGCAGCACAGCAATAGTGTGGTGGGCAGAACATCTGCCTAATGAGCAGGCATTTCTGGTTCAAGTCTCACTGCAGCACAGTCTATTTCATATGGCAAAGCACGTTATCACCAATTTTATTGTTGCAAAACCCACTAAGTAACACATATTTATGAACTAGAGTACTGCAGGAAATGCACATGTGCAGTGTCAGTGTCATAATGAATAAGGCACTAGTAAGCAGGTTTAAGCACAAATAAGTAGTAGTAAGCATATGTAAGCACTAGTAAGCGTGTTTAAGTGCGTCTGCATGGGGGTAAGCACTGTCTACACAGATTAAGCAATATGGAAGCTAACTGAGTATAAGAAAGTGTAACCGGAAGTTAGCAGCGCTTAGCTGCGCGCAAACACGAGCACACCCGCTTATAACTGCTTTAAAGTGCCTTAATCACTCTGTATCCAACGGTCCATTTTCTGCCTAGCAACAAAATAAACAGCCTCTGCAAGGCTCGAACTGAGGACCCTACACAAAGTGATTTACCACTAAGCCATGGCAGATATACATAACCCTGATGTTATCAGAAACATATCATCCAGCCCAGTCATGCAACAGTACAGAGAATGTATACCAACATCTAGATGTATGTGTGTGTAAATATATTAATATCTAAACAGATACAACATATCTATATATGTATATATATATATATATATATATATATATATATATATATATATATATATATATATATATTTAGAAATATTTACATATATATACATATATATGAACATATATACATGCAAATGCCTACATCAACACATATATATGCATATATGCACCTGTATGTCTACATATACACAGCAGGGTACATATATGTATGCAGATATATAGCTATGTAGGTATATATGGACATAATCATACATATGTAAGCTGATATATATATCTATATAGGTATATGTGGTCATACATCTGTAGATAGCAATGGTAGATTAACAAAAACAGATATGTCCACATGCACCGTTAATGGGGTTGAGAGGACCCAAATAATATACATCTTGTACGAATAGGCATAACCCCCCCAGCCAAACACGTCCACCCTGCAATACACTACCAAGTGTTGCAGATCCCATAACCCGGACCTGACATGACATGGGCACAATATGTTAACAGTACTACAGCCCACCTGTATGATTTTAGGCTGGTATTGGTAACATATCATGCAGTACAGTCTGGCTCCCATAGGAATTGTAAAATGTGGAAGCTATCAACATTCCCAGGATACAGATACACAGACACATATCTGCAGATACAGATATACCTATATATATATATATATATATATATATATATATATATATATATATATATAAAATTACATATATATAGATATGCATGTGACTACACATACACACGCAGAGATATGTACAGTAAGATACATATGTAGAAGGTGCACAAAATATGGAACAGACACTATGCCTACAGTTCACACCTGAACAACTGGACACTGTATGGGCCACCCATACAAATGACAATCATTGCCTGCAACTTACACCCACAGAGAGGTCATAGGAAAAATACCACACACAGGTTTTCAGAAATGGAAAACCTTTATTTGTGTACTATTACAGTTCTATATACCATTGCTACTGTAATTCAGATTGTCTTCACAGACATGGTGTGTGTGGGAGGTCACATCTGCTTTCCACATGTGTGCCATTGGCTACTGACAGACATCCTAAGGACATCATAGCAAAGTACCGTTGCTAGCATGTACTGCCCCTGTCGACTGTAGCAGAGATATTGGCCAATATGTGTAGACCTTCTGACACACTCTTTACAGTCCAGAGGTATACACAGAACCCCTTAGTGCAAAACATGTGTACCATGCCTGACAATATGGATGTTAACAGCCATGTAGATGGGTATAACACATAACTGGTATACATATGCCACCATAGGTTATGCAGTCACACACCCCTGTCTAGCCTGACACGTAAACAACACAGGTACAGGGGTGCCATGGCCACATACTACCCACTAGATAATGACATGCAGATGTACAGCATCCAACTGCTCTGTCAGACATAAATGACTGTTAAGGGAGGCCCAGCAGCAGTACATCTGGCAAGTATCTGCACATAACATCTCACTGGGTAAGTACACTAAGCGGTTAGGCATGTAACAATGCACTGTGCAGGCTACAGGCAGACTGGCTCAAAACTGGCCTACATCTCCTATGGGGGAATGCACATGTACCTGCATATATAGCAGGCTGTACAGGAATGTCACAGCACAGGGTAAGATACACCTGTGTGAAAGTGCATAACCACAGCCAATGAGAACACAGCCACAGCCACATATGGCAAGCTAGCATAATATTACAGTATATGGACTATCTGTTCAACACCATCCTCATATGTGCTACTCACACACTAATCCTACATATACTGGGCCACTACACAGTTTGGTCAGATGGCTGACTGTGGTATGGGACATGTGTGTGTATGGCCCTACAAACATGTAAGCCAATATGGTAACATACAGTGGAGCAGCATGTAACATCAGATAGAACGGGATGTAGGATGTTGACAACTACCACAGTCTGTACACAGGACAAGGTACATATTAACAATACACACACTGTCAACATTCACCATGAGTACACATACCTCAGTACTGTACAAACAACCACAGTATGTCCAGGTTATGCCATCAAATATAACCCCTACTGTACATAACATGTACAGTAGGGGTTATGTACAGTAGGGGTTATATTGTACATAAAATGTGTACCAGTCTGATATCTCCCTGGCTTATTATCAGATATGATGACACTAATTATGGTGTACAGCACATATGCACCTCTACATGCATGACATAAGTACACAGGTTGACAAAGTTGTGGCTGAAAGCACATACACAGGGCCAATATTGACATGTTGCTGTGATAACCTCATACATTTACTATTGTAACAGGGTTTGTTACAACATATTTCCTATGAGGGATATGTAGTCGGTAACTGTCACGGCTTTCACCATCTACAGACTGCAATCCTCACACTACCTTCTGCAGTCCACAGATAGATGCTTTGTGGGTAAC
This sequence comes from Protopterus annectens, assembly GCF_019279795.1. Classification (NCBI taxonomy): domain Eukaryota; kingdom Metazoa; phylum Chordata; order Ceratodontiformes; family Protopteridae; genus Protopterus; species Protopterus annectens. Next base: position 904,263,869 of record NC_056741.1, on the reverse strand, counting down.
ACATGAAACCAAAGGCACAACACACTGCCCAGTCTGCAGATGACCCTGCAGATGGGGATTCCTCATAAACATAGAACTGACATGGCAGGTTTTGAGACAAGTAGGACAGCCATATCCACACACACACTGTTAAACCAACATTACTCCAAATGCAGTATAGCAGTACTTACAGTCTGTAGTCAGGTCAGGCACATCCCCCTCCTGTGTGTTGCCCTGTTTCCACAGTGTATGTTGTTAGAGATAAATCCCCAGTCCATCTCAGATGCTGTTTGCAAAACAACAGATCTAGTTCCTGCTCACAGTGAATGAAAAGGGCCGACACCAACATGATTTTCCTAGATATTGGAGTGTGTTTCCATGCAATTGGCTATGGAGTACAACTCATCAGTAGTGGGATTGCCACAACACATCACTGTGCAGGTATCACAGGCACCACACAGGTCATACGGAGGTTGTATGGGCAAAGGGTATGAGGAGGTGGCTGACATCAGACAGCATGATTCAGTATGCCAATAGGGATTGTAGTGAGTGTGGATGTGAACATACGTACCACACAACACACACACAAACACACAGGGTGCCAGTACTGACATGCATGGGTGAATGTCTGCACAGGTGTGAGGTGGTGGAATGTGCCAGCCGACTATACAAGGCTAGGCGATGGGTATACCTTGGCATCAGGCCACATGACAATGGTCTACATTGTGGCTCAGCACTGTAGTTTCTGCATTTGCCCACACAGGTGGGTACTGTATCCCCCATCCATTCACCTGGGTGACTATAGTGTGTGGCCAATGCTGTGCATCACTTGCCATGTATGTGTTCCTTAGTCCATGACATGGACAGTGTCTGGGATGTGCACACCTCACACATGCATGTACAGTGACATGTGGAACTATACCTGGGGTGTCTGGCCCATGTTGTGAACACAGATTATCATCAGATGTGCCAGTCTTGCCCACCTTTGGCGGGAACTGGTAACAGGCAGCAGGTTTACCTTGCACCTACATTGATAGCATGCTAATGGCATTCCCTGGTGTCAGTGGCATCTGTCCATACAGGGCATGTTGTCAGGCATGGTATGTCCTTTGTGCGTCACATGGGATGGCACCACAGGTGTTGCAGGTGTCCATTGAGGAACATGGGGAAGGTGCACTGTCTGCATGTACGTGCATATTGGACAGATGGACAGGGTGACATGCCCTCTGTAGCCCACTGCTATCACTCCATAGTTACTATCAGTGGCCAATATGCAGTGTAGTACCCACATATTGGCTGTTTCCTAGGCATGTGCGTGTGTATGAGACATGGGTTGAGAGTGTGCTCTGGGTAATATTGGGGTTGCTAACTGTGATTGCCTGGCCTTGATGTCACGTGTACAGGTATGGCTTTGCACCCCAGCCTCTCAGCTATTTCACATCTGTTATCCCTGTATGGTGGACATTGTGATATATAGTAGGGCCACCATATAAGAAATATACAAAACATGCTCCACATTGGCCACAGGTGTCACACACTCACAACCACCTTCACACAGGATACAAGTCTCTCTCACACACACACACACACACACACACACACACACACACACACACACACACACACACACACACACACACACCTGTCATGTCTGGGAGTAGAACCCCTACATAACTAGTTTATTACACTACAGCACTATGCAATTATAGTATGCACCACAGAGATTACTAGAGTACTCCTTCCCCAAAGGTGTATTTCACAATGAATGACATCAGCAGGATTGCCAAAGTAGGCCATTTGAAATGTACTGCGTGTGACTAGCCTAAAATGCATTGCTCCCTACACAGACATTGTAACACACACAAAACAGCCACAACTGCCATGGGTGGGGATGTAACCCTAACACAGTTCTAAATCACACTAAAGTAGTACACAGTTATGGCACGCACTACAGAGATTACTGGGCTACAACCTTCCCAGAGGTGTATTTCTAGGTGGATGACATCAGCTGCCTTGCAAAGTTGAGTATATGACTTGTAGGCAGTGTGAGTACTCTAAAAGGCATTGCTCTCTACACATAGTCAGACACACACACACACACTTGCTATCTCTGGGATTAGAACATCGGCCTAACTACTTTATCACACTACAGCAGTATGCAGTTACAGGATGCACTACAGAGATTACTGGGCTACAACTTTCCCAGAGGTATATTTCTAGGTGGGTGACATCAACAACCTTGCCAAAGTTAAGTATATGAATTGTAGGGAGTGTGAGTAGCCTAAAAAGCATTGCTGTCTACACAGTCAGACACACACACAAACACACACAATTGCTAAGTCTAGGGTTAGAACTCCTATCTAACTAGTTTATCACACTACAGTAGTACGCAGTTATGGGATGCACCATGGAGATTACTAGGCTACAACTCTCCCAAAGGTGTATTTCACATTGGATGACCTCAGCAGGCTTGTCATAGTAGGGCTATGGGGAGGGCAGTGTGTGTGCATGGGCCATAACCCATTCAACTAGGGGTTGACACGCCACATGCGGGCACACACATGGTCATATTTCACAGGTACCTGTATACAGCTGCTAGATGACTACTTCCTTGTACAGTCATGTTGCACGGCTGGCACGTGCACTACATTGTCTGTATTGCTGACAGATACTGATGGCTAGTATCTGCAGTGAGTGACATCTGCACCTCATGTGTTTGGGGCCCTTTGGCTGTGTGCTGGGTGGAACAGGCCTGAATGGCTCCTTGTCAGAGTCGCCCTCTTCCACACATCTATGTAGTCTACCTTTAGCTTATTATACTGTGTTGTCCTGACATATATGTCTGTATTCCTATCCACTGTGTGTGCAAGGCATGAGTGGTGCATACTGACAAGTGTCTGCACTAACAACTGCAACTGCCAGATATGTCTGGTCCACTGGTATTTGCAGACATGGCCTTCATGTGTTTAAGTGTGTGAGCATGCCCAGTATGACCTTTCAGTATTGACTGACATTGCCTTCATTTCTCTAAGTGTGTGAGCATGCCCAGTATGGCCATCTGTACTGAATGTGCAGATCGGGTCAGGGTAGTTTGTGCTGCAGTGCTGACCTTTGTGTTGTACACCGACAGGTAGCATGGTGTCTCTGCCGGGTACCCATCAATCATTTTGCTTTGACTGTTACAACAGTTCTGCATAGCAGGGGGGGGCACACCTGACTGTTTCTACATTTCTACACAGGAGAGGCGGGGGCACACCTGACTGTTGCTACATTTCTACGTAGGATGGGGGGTACACCTGACTATTACTACATTTCTACACAGGATTGGGGGGGCACACCTGACTGTTATTACATTACTATGTAGGATGGGGAGGCACACCTGACTATTTCTACATTTCTACACCAGGTTTGGGGGGGCACACCTGACTCTTATTACTTTACTACTTCGGATGGGAAGGCACACCTGACACTTGTACACATTCGCTATGACTGTACTGGTATGTCAGGTACTCCATTTCATTCTGTATTCTTACCTATCATGCTGACTAGAGGCATACCAGTGTACTACAGATCGTAGCTTTGGTTGCCCTACATTTTAGTGTCTGACTTCCTACCCTTCGGAACTAACATCCCACTGCCTGACCTGCTGTAGTCTGTCTGTGTAGGCTTGTGGGGGTAGGATAACCATAGCCATCATTCAGGGGGCATAGCACGGGCTCTGTTTGTGTTTGTTTACACCTGTCCTGCTGGCTGGGATGGTTGTTGGGTATGTGAACCACCCTGACTGACATGTGTGAGTCATATGGACACACATGGTGTTCAGCACATTTCCTGCAGTGGGTTTTGTCACCCTGTGTAGTACTGGCTACTATAGTGAGTCCAGTATGTGTTACAGATGTCATGGTGCCACTATGGGTGTCTACTGTTTGCTGCCATCATATTCAGCCACCCAATTCCCTTGCATACTCACATCCATACCATAGATACAGGTAATGACACATTCTACTCCATTTGGCAATTGGTAGGTTGATTGACTTACCTTGAGGGTGTGCCAGTCTTGCAAATGGCACTGGAAGGCTGCCTATGTCGGATGCACATAGTACACTCCCTATACATGGTTGAGCACAGGTAGTATCATGTTTGGCATCCCTTTTACTGTATGTGCAAGTCAGAGAGAGGTGTGATTCCCTGGTTCCCTACTTTGTCAGCGTATGTGCTATGCATTGTCTCTTTGCCGCGACCTCAGCATACTGGGCATGCCTCCATCTGCCTACTGGGATGGTTCAGGTTGTTCCCCCTCTGAGTCACTCTGTGCCTGTGCAGGCCTTGGCATTGGTGGTAGGCTGTGTGGCCCTGCCCCATGCTGTTCCTGCTGCAGCTGTTTCTGCAGGAACATATTGTGTAGCATGGCATATACCATAACAATTTGGGTACATGTAGCTGATGAGTACTGCACGGCTTCACCAGATGTGTCCAGACACCGGAACCATGACCTGAGCATCCCAAACACATGCTCTGTTATAAGTCTGGTCTGTGCGTGTGCCTCATTATGGCATTCTTGTTCAGGTGTGTGTGCATTTCTGATGGGTGTCATCAGCCATGGCTGCAGTGTGTAACCAGCATCCCCCACCAGGTGACTGTAGGGGATGTCCCCATTGGCAAATCTCTGGTACAGCTGCGTCAGATGCCATAGGTGGGAATCGTCATAGCTTCCAGGGCAGCCAGCACACACATTCATTATAATGCTCTGGGCATCACAGACAACCTGGCAGTTGATGGAGGGGACTCCCCTGCAGTTGATGTAGGCCCTACCTTGATCACCAGGTGGTGCTGTGATGTGTATGTGCATGCAGTCGGTAGCACCCACTACCTCAGTGTATTCTGCTATTTGGTGGAAGAGACGCATATTGCTGGCCAACACCTCATGAGTGTTCAGGAAATATACTTGCTCACTGGCATGTGCTGACATGGCATCCAGGAACTGGTGGAATACTCTGCATGCTGATGCCTGTGAGATCCCCATGATATCCCCAGTTGTGCTTTGGGAGGTATGTGTGGCTAGTATTCCTAGGCCTACACATACCTTGGTATCTACTGGGATGGGTTCCCCTCGGTCAGTTTGGTGTGTCAGGTGTTGCCGGCACAGCTCGACAATTTGCTGTAGGAGGTCGCTGTCCACCCTGTAGCACTCCACTATCTCCAGCTCATATAGCCCCTGATAGGTTACCCTGGGTCTGTACACTCTTCTCCCTCTCCTCACTGTGGGTTGATTGGCAGCATTCACATCCTCACCACCCTCAGCCTCTTGCACATGTTGTTCTATGTTCCTGCTGCAGCCCTTCTCATTTTGTAGTTTTGTTTGTTAAAATTTCCCCTCTTGTATACACCGGTGGTGTAGAGTGTGGGAAAAACCAGAGGGATAGATGTTTGCATAGTTTATAGTAGTGTTCTGGGTTGGGCTGGTCTGCTGCCTGTGTAATTGGCTAATTCTGATACATTTCACCTGCCAGCTATGCTAGTTCTCCTAGATTACCTTCCTACTGCTGTTTTCCATTCCCATTGCCTTCCTGTTTAAGCCCGGGGTGCGCTGCGCAAACAGACTGCTCAAATGTGCACATTGCTGCTATTTCCTGTTTAACTTTTTTTTCCCTCCTATAAAACCCGGTGCGCAGCGTGCACACCCGCTTAGGCTTTGTAAAGAGTGCTAGGTAGGTTTAGACACCCCCCCTAGCTTAGTTGTGCTAAGCTAGGAGCAAACCCGAGCCACAGGGTTCCAATCCGCTTACAGTATGCCTGACACACACCCCCATGATGTCACCTACCTCCTAGGCTTGCACCAAGGTATACCTACTCTTACACTGTTGGGACCTGCCTCACATGCTGGGGAAAACTGGGATTCACTATCGTTCCCCTCATGTGCATAGGATTGCCTGATAATGCATAGTTACATGTCTCACACTGAGCCTCCCCCCTTAGCAAACACTACTTACTGGCCAGGTTGTCTTCTGCCTGCCATTGACTTGCATGGCAGAATACTAATTTTGGTTAGAATGCTTATTTTAGGTTTATTTTTATTATTCACCCCCCCCCCCCGATCCCATTTGTGTGCCATTGCCCTATGCTTAAACAGCCGAGATCGGCTAAAAAAAACAAAAAGCTGATTTTTTATTTTTTGTATTGTTTGCAATGTCAATGGCCTTATACTTGGCCATTGGCATGCTTACTACATGATATGCAGCCTTTATTTGGAGCTGTCATTTTGGATTTTGCAGAAATGTACTCGGTTACATTTCTGCTGATTGCACTAGTCCTGCACGAATGGTCGCAAGCTTCCTGGATTGCAAAATCACCTCATTTGCATGGATTTCTCCTGCAAATGGGGTGATTTGCATACAAGGGCTTCGTCTGTGCAGGATTAGTGGAGGAGCTCTCGTGCACGTCCCTGCAGGCTGTTCCTGGATCGCATGGTAGACATATTGCCAGCTTGAGCTCCGTGCAAGCTTTTGAGAATCCAGGGGATAATCAACCAAGCATTTGCAAAAGACAAAACCTACCTGGCACAGTGGGAACAGGATAAAGTGTTCACATCAGAATATTCTAAATGTTGGTCCTTATATGGGCAGTACCTGGATGACATCATTGTTTTTTGGGTGGACACATGAGATAAGTTAAACAAATTTTTGGAATATTTAAATGGCAGTACTGATTTTTTTTGGTTTACTATGGATGTTTATGAGGAAAAAGTTCACTAGCTGGATAGAATGAGTAGGAAGTTTGAATCTACATTATATCATAAATCTACATTTTCTAATTCATTCTTGCATTTTGATAGCTGGCTGGCAAGAATGATAAGTAATTTTGAAATTTTGCTTGATGAGTTTTCTGTTTTGAAGAACATATTTAGTAAAAGGGGATACCCAGAACAATTTTTGAATAATAATTTTGATGAAGTTATTAGGAAAAGAAAATCTGGGTATTTTTTCCCTTTTTAGGTACCAGCGACTACGCCAGTGGTAGTTTGAATATTAATAACAAGGAATTGGTCTCCATGATAACAGCAGCGACTTTAATAAAGCCCTAATACTCACATAAAATATGGATTTTGATGGTATTCATGACATTATTTTTAAGAAGTGGAGTGCTTTTGGGGTTAACAAGGACCACTTTGGTAAGGTTGGTGACAAGCCCACTATAGTCTACAAGAAAGATATTAGTTTTAAGGTCTTTTTGGAGAGACCTGTGTCTGTTTTTTCAGTAGTGGGGATGGTCAAATGTGGACATTGTTCCCAATGCCAGCACATTTTTGAAACAGTGAATGTTTCCATCAAACATTATGGTGTTATTAAGTTGAATAAAAGGTTTTACTGTTATAGCAAAGGTATAGTCTCTGTAGCCAAGTGCCAGTGTTGTGACTACTTCTATGTAGGAAAAACTAAAAGGGCCTTCAAGGAAATATATATCAGCATTTATATGATATACAGAGGTGGGGGGCGAAACGAATGCCTTAGCTAAACATATTAAGGACAATCCTTTACATTGTTTCAAATTTGTAGCAATAGACCAGGTGGATTTGAAGCAAAGGGGAGGACCCTTTGACTTGTATTTGGAATACAAGGAAATAAGGTGGCAACTGAAGCTAGATGTCACTACCCCCACCCCCGGCTTGAACAAAACAATTTCTATTAGTAGTGGACTCAAATTAAAGGCTCATTTTTTTTATTTAAAAGTCAATAACAAGTATCTCAACAATTATAAGTATGTTGTAATTTATATAACTATATATTTTTAATATTACATTGTAATTAATAGTTATTATTTTTGCAATGGATATGTTTCATAGTTGTTTCATTGTGACAATGTGGGTTGGGGAAGTTATGGAGTTTAGTTTATTTTTTTTGGCTGCTAAGGACAGGGCTCTTTACTAATTTAATTGATTTATTTATTTCTATGGCAACTGATTTTTAATTCGAACATGTGATGTTTTATGTGGGTATACTTTACGCTGTGGAGGTTTTTGTTATTCTGAAGAAGTCCTGGTATATTTCAGATGAAAGCATTTAATAATTTCAATAATTACTGTGCTTTTCCGGTCGGTTTCCCTTCTGTTTTTATTTTTATTAGTTTGTGCTTGTTTTAGCAAAAGCATAATAGTAGTATAATTTGTACAATCAAAGCATCATGTAAAGATTGTGTGAATAATTTCTCTTGGATCTCTTTTAGATTAGCATTATATGACCACATGAAAAAGGGTAATTAAGAATGTGGTATAGCATGTATAATCTGAGGGTTTAGTGTAGGTTAGTGATGGTGAACCTATGACACGCGTGTCAAAGGTGACATGCCGCAACATTTTATGTGACATGCCAGCGTTCACCAGCACCCAAGTTACCACAGAAATTGTTTTTGCATTCTTTGCTGATGTGAAGTTAATTGAATTATTTTGTGCAAAGAGACCCAGTTCAACAACACTGCTGCAGAGGTAAGGAAGTTATTAACCTCAAAGACTATTTTGGTATACTGTCTTGATACAGTTTACAAAGGGCAGTGCTGGCATTGTTTTCTCTTTACGGTTAGACTTCTGCAAAGGGCAAGTAGTCTGCATTTGTATGTGTGTGCTGTTTACATTCCTCTCAACTATCCCTCTGAATCCCACCTAAAACTGGTGACTTTTTACACTTAATGAAAATAATTAGATTCAGAAAATGTATATTAATTTACATTCATTTTTTCTGTCAGTGTCTCAAATTAATAGTACTAGTAGTTTAAAACTGCCCATGTCTCATTTCTAGATTTGTCCCTTATTTTGTTGAGATTTATCCCTAAGATATTGGGAGCTATGCTGTTTTATTTATTTTTTTTTTTTTGGCATACCAGCAGAATCAAGTTAGGCATTTTCTGAATTTTTGACACACCAAGCCCAGGACGTTCGCCATCACTGGTGTAGGTGCATATCCAGTATGAAGACAGATGGTTATGAAGGGAGGTTTTAAAAACGGTGGAGTTTTCAGTTGTTCTAATTATTAGAGGCAGAGCACAGTAAAATGATAGGACTACAAAAATATTGATTAAATGATAAGTGTGGTAATGTGTAACTATAATATCTCCATATTACTGGAGAGTAAGAATAGAGTAATATAGGATTCAAGACAGGTTGTTATTTTATGGGTAACTGTTTTTGAAGAAGGGAAGTTTGCACAAAATATTCAAATTACCTAAATGTGCTTTCTATGTTTAATAATTAGCTATCAAGAGAAAATATCATCTGTATAATTCTGTGAAAGATTTGGGCAAAAGCATATGAACATTTATTTACAATTAATGGTGAATGTGTTAAAGTTCTGGAAGAAGAAAATGCACAAAAATGTTTGGCATGCAAAGCAATATATTTACTGAATAGATCCTCCTCTTCCTCCTAGACGAGTGAGCTACCCCATCAGTATATGGAGATCAAGAATGAATGGCATACTAAAACAGAATAAAAGTCTAGATTTTAATCAAATGCCACTAATATGAGAGGATACTTTAAACAGAGAGCAGTCTCTGGCTACCAAGTCTAAGATTATGTAGTGGCAGAATGTAAAGTCAATGAAGAAAGGAACAGGTCATCGATGTAAAATGTACTATATTTCTGAATTATAAAATTTGTTATATATTGTCTTTGAAATTAAATGCAATTTAATGAGAGAAAAACAAAATATGTTTTTGGAAGAAACTGTCTTTACATTTTTCAGTAACATTTTACCTTTCCATGATCTTTAGAATGTGTTCTGGGGTGCTGAACTGTTACTGCAGTTGTATTTTCTGTCATTTGTAACTGCACTAGTGTGTGTAATACAAAGGAAGCGTGTGCTTACTCTGTTGTTTTGTCACTGTGGAGTTAATAGCTTTCCCTATGCAGAGAAACAGTGCTCAATAGTTTAATCCAAGTTTTCATTCAAACAGAATATTTCCACAGAATAACAAGAGTTTCAATTTCTCTGACATTCAGCTGCTCAGCAATCAATTTCTGATACGAATCTAACGTTAAAAAAGGATAATTAAAGAGGTTGATTAAAAGAACGTTTGAGCACTGGGCTAAAAAGATTTACAACTATGCATAAAAATGAAGAAGCTGGCAGAATGATTTTGTCTACTTGTCAATAAACAGCATAGATAGAGAGACAGATATACACATAAACACATGTACACAATTGCACTGACTTTGGTGAAAACACCCAAATGTTGACCTTTACATCGTCAACCTAAAAATGACATTGCAAACACCAACATGCTACTAAACATTCGCCAAGCAACAGTTTCACTGCAGGCAAAAATAAAAGTTAAAAAAAAAAAAAATAGATTAAAAATATTATTTTTGCTAAGGGGCAAGCTCCCTCCCCTGTGCATCCCTGCTAATTAGCAACTCAGAGAGAGCACAATGATGAAGCAAAGGCATATTTGCAAACCCCGAGAACTGTGCAGTCCCACACACCTGTCAAACATCTATGCAGTCGACTAAATTGTGTCGACTAAACAGATGTTCACCACAGCTAGAGTCAATAAAATTCAGTACTACCTTAATATATACACATAATAAATTAGCAGTACACCTATTTTTAAGCCTAAAAATACATTAGAGTACCCAACAGCAAAAAGTATATATCTACACTTAACAGTAAAAGTATATGTACAAGAGGCAAAGAATGAAGAAAGAAATGATGATCACCACATAGCTACTACCATAGCAGGAAGCTCTCGAGGTCCATAATGTGCTTTCACACTTTGTGAGTTGCAGTAATTAGCTAAAGCAGCATTCTTACCAGTCCCTACTGATATCAATGTTACTCTTCACAGCTCTTCCTCTTTAGTTTATAAGCCCAGTATTCACCATTAGCATGCACTGAATTTGTTTTTTTACCTGAGCTACAAATCATTCTTCCTGTCTCTTCATAGATAAACTCTACCAATGACCACAAAAAGCTGTACACGTTTGTAAACTTCTGTCAGACACTGCAGTCTTCAG
>NC_056741.1:904215388-904247888 GCF_019279795.1 Protopterus annectens | reverse complement strand
AAATACACTCATTTAGCGCCTATTGGAAAAGAATGCACACTTTGTACATTTATGTATAGACCAATGTTAGTTAACAGACCATAAACTACACTGAAGCTGTCATGAAGCTCTGGGTGAGTAGACATCTTTAAAAAAGCACACTGTTGAGCCATCTGGACACCTAATTAATCTAGCAACATCATTGCATTTCCAGACATTTGTAAGAAAAAAAAACAATTAACAGACAAGCACAGAAACCTGTGAGACATACTCACAAAAAAAAATAAAATCCAAAGGAACAAAACATTTTCCCATCTGATAGAGTTCTTCCTTTAGAGTACCTTCTGAGCCACTGGATCACTGATAAACAGACCAATGTCAGAACTTTTGTAGTAGTATAAAAGGCCTTGGACAATCCCAGGAGCAGAATGCCAGCCACTCAAGTTCAGCAAGCAGGTGGCTTCCAGCTGTATCTAAAATATTGAGTTAGAAGGTCACACTGAAAAACCAATCAGAAAAAAATAAATGAAAACTCCAGCCAAGCTAGAAATTCCAATGAGTGACCTCCCAAACCTCCTGTGACAGAGGCCCATAGGATATATGCAAATGACCTTTACGAACATCAGGTGTTTCAGCTATATGGCGATTCTGATTGCCCATGACTTTTACATTTGAAGTCATTTTAATGGACAATTTCAGGCCAATAAAGCCAAACTCCACTAGCTATGGATATGCAAATGTATTATTTGCATTAATGCACTACAAGTTCTTGAAATCATTCTTCTATTAACTTTGAAACATGGTACAGAGGGCCTATAATTTATTTATTTTATTTATTTTACATTTGTTTACTGGGGATGTCTGACTGGGCCAGTGGCCCTTTTTGAATGTAGGCCTGCGGGGGGGGCTCCATTACAAAAACACATCAAAAACAATACAAGAAATTGATAACATTCAAGAATACATAACTCTAGTAAATATAGGTAGTAAATAGTTTATACATAAACAATAAAAATTGAGAGCGCAATACAAAGTGGAAAAAAAGAAAGCCAACAAATCAACTAGCCTGAAATAGCTTGCTCTACCATGCAGAAATGACTGATCAGTAGATTACTATTATGGTTTTGATGGTAAATATAATGGTATATGAAAAAGAATATGACTGATTGATGCTATGCTAATGTTAACAGTGATAGCTAAGGCAATATTGAGGTGAAGTACAAGAAGGAGGGAATATGATGAAACTGTAGGAAGCTTGAGATTGGTAGATAAAAATAGGAGCAGTAGTAAGCTTGAGATAGGTAGAGAGAAGGTGGAATTCCATGAGAGAAGGGATAGTTTGGATGTTTGAATTTAGTAAGAAGAAGGAAGGACAGAAAGATCAGCTTGGCAAAAGACCAGTGATGAAGCATGTCTGGAAGGACACTTTATGTCACCGTATTTCTTAAACACCGTTGTTACTGTAATGGTGAAAGTTATTTTAATGACTGCCTCTGAAGGGCCTCAGTTTATGTAGAGAATACTACAGCCAGTCTCCAGAACTTAGAAATTTGCTTTGACAAGTAGCTATTATTGTAATGACTAGGTAAAAAATTGAAGTAACAGCAGTGTTTAAGAAATGAGGTGACAGAGTGCCCTTCCAGACATGCTTCATCACTGGTCTTTTGACAGTGGGTATAGTAACAGATTGGAGGTCAGCTGGAAGAATTCTGTTTGAAGATTCCAGATTACTTGTAGGAATGGTAAAGAAGCATGCACACTTTGGTATTAGAGAGTGTCTAAGTAAATACTATAATGTTTTAGCTATCTCTTTTCCCCATCCATTCAACTTGCCCCTGCAGCTTTCCCCAAATGATCCATTTGTACATTCCTCCTCCTCCTAGGGAAGAGGAATAAGTCCAACAGTGGGCTCAGCATTCCACATCCTGAGGGCATGTACAGGTCCTCCTCCCAGGCAAGGCAAGAGTCTTACAACCCATTACATCTCCACAGCTGAGGGGGCTCAAAGTACCACCAACATCAAAAATATCAGATTCATCCCATTCCAGAATGAAAGCCCTAAAGCACATTAATTTCCTGAGGGCTCACCAGCCCCTCCATCCCTCTATTAGAAATAAGAGTTGCATAGCAGGGCCAGTATATGGTTAAAGTAGATCAGCTCCACCTCTGAACCCCTCATAGGTGGCTTATGGACTTCTGCAATAGCTATCTAGTCAAAAAACACATGCATGTTTTCACACGTCTACCTCATCAACGGGTCTACTTTAAACAAAAGCGGAATCCATCTAATATGAATCCGTCAACATATAAACAGCGAAACACGGAAACGTCAACGCACTAAACAGCAAAATCGGAAATGTCGAATTGTCATAGTTGGCCCGTCTGCGGTATAGCTCCATAAGGTAGGTGTGCGATAGTTACGGACCTTAGGGTTAGGGTATGGGTTAACATAAGTGCATAGATAGGTAATGTATGTAAGGTTTAGTGTAGGGTTTTGTTAAGTGTATGTGTGTGGAATATTTACTTTGTGTGGGTATAGTTCTGTAGGGTAAGTGTGCGGTAGTTACGGACCTTAGGGTTAGGGAGAGGTTAAGGGTAGTGCATAGATAGTTGTGTATGTGGGGTTTAGTATAGGGTTACAAGTGGGGTTTTGGTGCTTTAATTTAGGGTTAGTAGTAGGGTTTTGGTTAGTGTATGTATGTGTTTTTTGTTGTTGTGTTTACGTAGGTGTTATGTTACAGGCGGTGGGGATGGCCGACTATTGCGGTTTAGATGATTAAATTTTGTGGTTTTGCATGTTCGACGTTATCGTGTTTCGCTGTTTATGTGCTGACGGATTCGTATTTGACAGATTCCGCTTTCGTTTAATTAAAGTAGACCCCTCATCAACTACTACCACTGCTACACACACTGCTGCTACAGCATGTCTACTTCACCAACTATCTTCCAGCAGGGTTGGTAGGTCATGATTCCTAGCTACCTCCCTCCCTGCTCCAAATAATGGGTGAGCTGACATCAACCCCTCAAGCTCTTTTGCACCCATCAGCTACCTCCAATGCCCATGCTGCTAATCAAAGGCTACCAGGATCATAGTCAGGGTTTCAGCCCTGTAAGCCTTAGGGCCTGGCTCTGCTGCTCTGTTTTGTCAGGATGCAGTGGACTCGGAAAACTTGGCCAGAATTGCCTTGGACAGTTTATGTTTGCTCTTTAAAGGACTACAAAATACTTAATTTCCTATTCATTAACATGGCTTTTTAAGGTTCTTTAGTTCTCCAAAGCAATTCAGTGGCTCAGCAGTTCTGTGTTTCTCTAAAGTATGCCACAGTTTGTCCCCTTTGACACATCTGTATTTCAGTTTCAGCAAAGATCCAAGGTAATGACCTAGGCCTGAACTGAAGTTACCTCAAAAGGAGCCATGCTATGGAGGGCAGTTCATCATACTGTTTTACCTCAAAAGGAGCCATGCTATGGATGGCAGTTCATCATACTGTCTTAAAGAAATCTATGCAGAGTGCAATAGTCAGAGGGCAAAGGGGAGACCAATCAAAATTGCTGAATATCTTCTTGAATGAATAAGCATAAAAATCAATCAAGTTCTAATAACAATAGTTGTGATTTAATTTAAGGATCTTGCAAATGTGGTGGATAGTTACTTATAGGGTCAAGCATAAAAGCATCTGCCTGCTGCAGACACCAGTTGTATTTTCTTTCTCTACAGAAGTTTTGTCTCTTCTTGTTTAAGACACAAAGTTGAAGAAAATCAGACAGCTGGGAAAAGTGGTCAGGTGATAACTTCCACAAAAAATGAAGGCACCCTGGACTAAAGTTTTAAACATTAGTAATAACATTTCAGGACTCCAGGGTATCTTACACAGTGTTACTTGCAGAGTCTAAAGAGACACACATTAACTCTGACTAGACTAACTATGCTTTAAGTATAGAAGATGAATGAATAAAATGCAGATTGTTTGAATACGAAAGTTAACAGATCCACTATGATGAATTGCATTGTATTTAAAATGACATGCAGTTTATCACCAAAAGTGCAACACATTCAACCCCCAAGACAAGCCCCCTGACTACCTACACTCCCTAAAGTGACATCAAGCCCCCACACTCCTAATCTTTCATAACAACTCAAAAGAAGGGGAAAAGGTAGAAAAGAAATATGTAATTCACATTCACTTACTCTGAAATCCTACCCAACCAAAACATTTGTGGCACAGCGCATTCAGATGTAGTGCAACATCATATATAGGAACCTATAATCTTTCTCCAGCAACATTCTATGACTCACTGAAGTAATGCACAACAAACTACAGGTTTCCAGAAAGTAACCCCATCAGCAACTCGTTATCGTTATGTTAACATGTCCTGATGTCAAGGAATATACAAGACCTTAGCAAAATATCGGTTGTTGCCAGGATGTCAGGCTTGTTATGGTGTAACCGGCTTTATAACAGAGGCAATAAATACTGCAGGCATTAAACATGTGACTGTCACAGGGCCTACAGGCTAGCCCAACATTTGTCTGTGGGATCTGGCATAATGGGCATCTAATTCACTGGGCTAGATTTACTATAAATGTCACCACTTAGGAGGACATGTGAGGAAAAATTAAGTATGGTAAGGGTAATTCATTTAGCATGTTCTTGACAGGTGATATGAAGGGTATGCAAGGACTGAATTAAAATACAAATATATCTTAGAAGTGTTAATGAAGTTGCTAATAAAAAAATTAAAAAGTTTGCAGAAGTTGTCAACATGTTAAAAATTCTCCATCATTACTCATATCAAAATATCTCAATGTTTTTGTATGTCACTACTTCTGACAAAAAAATGTGTAGAGACAGTTACCAGCACATCACTTAATGCTTCTGTGTATTGCTTTTCAATAAAGGGATGTAAGAATAACTCATTATCTGGCAAAGGTCACTTGTCATTATCTGTGTGGAGTCTGCATCTTCTTCCTGTGTCTGTGTGGATTTTTAATGGGTACATTGGTGTCCTTCTACCTCCCAACACATGCTTGTTGATTTGCTATCCTAAACTGTCCATGTATATTACATTTACCATTGCTCTTGTGGCACAGGTCATGGCTCAAAAGTGTTTGAGGACCAAGTCACTTACTCTATCAATGGTGCTTTTTTTTTTTTTTTTTTGCAAATTATTTAAGTTATGCTATTGAAAAGAACATATCAAAAGTCAAAGACTTCATAGGCTCATAGGTAGTTACTAGGCTATCTGCCCGAAGGCATTTATAAGCCTAGCCAGAATGTGTTGGCTTTCGCCGCCCCCTTAGATTAGTTCCCTGTGCCTCTGTCTAGCACTTCATGTTCGAAATGTTTACATGACATAGGATCAGATATCTATACATATATATATATATATATATACATACATACATACATACATACAATAAGAATGTAAAAAAACAATGTGGTCACGTTGGGCATAGAAAATGTTTAATGCTGATTTAAAAACTTCCAGTTAACTACAAGTTAAAATGACAAAAAAAGATAAGCGCTTTTGGGTATTCCTACCTTTCTTCAGCTCTATTAAAAACAAACTGGCTCTAAATACATATACAAGTTTCAATTTCCATTAACCAATCAGATGCTGAGTGGGAGTTCACACCTCCCGTAATGTAATCGATATATCCAGTCATTAAAAAAAAAAACTACCACCAATCAAATGTAGAGTTGCTATTCATGCCTCCCAGGATGTAATCATAGTTTCCATTCATGAAGTTCCAAGCATCAGATCTATCTTCAAAGTCTCCATCCCTAAAGGGCCGGCTTTAGGGTTACAGTTTAGGTAAGGGGATTTGTCCGCTTGTAGTTCTATTATCCAATTCATTTCTATCTGTTCTGTTACATCAGAGATGTTCCCACCTTGAATATTTTCCATAATGTTTTGCAACACCATAAAGCTGAAGTTATGCACCTCATTAGATATAATGTGTCTAGTTAGTGGATTTTTGTTGTCTTTTAAATGAATATCACTCGTGCTTTGATTTTCGTTCCTTTAATTGCCTGTTTTTCCCATACAGAATTATTCACAAATATCACACATTGCGATGTAAATCACGTTTAGTTCTACAATTTGCATTAAGTATTGCATTTATATCTTCTACCAGATATCGGAAGTAAAAAGTCCTATTTGATATATACTTACATAATGAACGTGTTCTACAGGGAAAAGTACCTTGACGTATTTGTGTCTTATTATCATTTGAATGCTTATCATGGCGCAATAGTTGTTTAAGTTTACAATTTCTCTTGCAGGTAAAGGATGGAGCATCTCCTACAATAACCCTTAATCTAGGCTCTGTCTTCAATATTTTCCAGTTATCTTTAGTTATCTTGCATATGTATTGAATGTCACTTGTGAGAACCATTTGAGTTTTAGTAATTTTCTCTTGTCTGTTTACTGTTCGCACCTGTCCAGACATGAATGGTTTCCCAGCATTATTTTCTGAGGTTTAATGTTGTGTGAATTTGTGCATCAACTTCTTTTGATTTGTACCCGCTATCTCTGAACTGTTGTCCCGAGCCATGCAGAGCTTGCTTAAAAGACGCATCTTCCATATGTAGTCTTGATGTATGTAAAAATAGATTTTTGACAACATTACGAAACGTATGAGAGAGGTGCATGCTTGTTCTATGCAGACAATTATTTTTCCAAGAATGTTTTTTATGCCTGACTCTGTTGTGACCACACTGTTTTTTTACATTCTCATTGCATTTATTTTGTGGGTCTCTGGTAGCCATTCTCTGTGTTTTTGGACTTACTTATATATCTATACACACACACACACACATATATATATATATATATATATATATATATATATATATATATGTGTGTGTGTATGTTTACATGGCATACAATGATACACAATAAACAGAGGGAGAGTTATATCTGTATATAGATATAGATTGTATACATGTTTGTGTGTGTGTGCGTGTATATATATATACTTCCAGTTTTTCCCGGTTAGGGGTCGCCACAGCAGATCACCTGGCCTCTCATGATTGGCGGTGGAGTTTTACAGTGTCAAGTTGCCAGCCCAGTGCCCAGCCTTCCACAGAAGGCACACATATGCACACACTCACACCTAGGGCCAATTTAGAGTGTCCAATCCACCTACAGCATGTCTTTGGGATGTGGAAGGAAACCAGAGCACCCGGAGGAAACCACGAAGGCACCCCAGCCAAGGATCGAACCAGAGAACCTCTTGCTGTGAGGTGGCAACACTAACCGCTGCACCACCACGGCCGCCCCATAAGACTGAATCCCAAAAGACTAAAAATTCAAAATAATGAATGATGGAATTTTCCCCTTCTCCACTGTTATGCAATCTTGGAGTTGATATATATATATATATATATATATATAGTTAGCAGAGGGTGTGGGGGGATGCAGAAGGGCTTGCCCCTTGCATTAAAAATGTGTTCAGTATTTTGGAATTTGGTCTTTTGGTATGTCAGTCTTGTGAAGTAGACCCACACACACACACACACACACACACACACATATATATATATATATATATATATATATATATATATATATATATATATATATATATATATATACATACAGAGACATTTATATATATATATATATAATTTATATCTATATATAGATATATGTATGTGTGTGTGTGTGTGTGTGTGTGTGTGTGTGTGTGTGTTTGTGGATATATATTATACACACACACACACACACACACACACACACACACACACACACACACACACATATGCACACATCATAACATACTTAACATAATCTTAGTACATCTTTTGAAGGCTCAGAAATGTGGCCTGTATGATACATGGAATGAATGAAAACAGATCAATGGCATGGCAGAAGTCTGGTTTATGCTGCCCCCCCACACACACACACACACACACACACACACACACACACACACACACACACACACACTAACTGCTTAATTCAGTGGGAAGGGGGAAGTAAAATGGGCTAGCCATATGTAACCAAGGAGAGCTGTATTAAATACTGAAGAACTCTTTTAAAGTGACATCATGAGTACAAATTGTATTAATGGTGTTACCAGACCACAGGAAGGAGTCACAGAATCATCTAAAACAGACATTCCCAGGATAGGATGAACTGTCTGAAGAGACCACAATCATGGCAAAATTGGCCTGAAGAGACCAAAATCATGGAATGCTGCTTAGCAGGTTGATGCTGAAGGTAAGTTGTTCTCAGAATGGTGTAGAATGTTCTAGGAAGACTAAGAGAGGCACAACAGACTGGGATCTTCTTGATGCAGCTGCTTTCGCAAACTACATCCCATACCTCTGAACCCCTCCGCACTGGGTGAAGCCTTCTGATTTTATCATTTTCTTAACTGCTTGCTCTGATTTCTCTTTTGACAGCTCCAGTTTGTGCTCTTTCATTGGCTAAGCTGTACAGCCGATGAAAGAGGAGTTTGTCAAAGTGCAGTTAGAGTCAATGGATTCAGCGCGCTGGCTGTCTTATTTGCACTGAGCTATTGGTCTGTTGAAAAGATGAAACAGTACAATGCAACTAGAAGAAAATTGGACCAATAAGACAATTTGCTGTGGGCAGTATAAAAACCAGTCCAGGAAATAGTTTGATGGAGTAAAATGAATCTGAAGATCTGTTGGTTTGTGGATTTTTTTTTTTTTTTTACTTTGTTAACTTGTGGCTTGTTTGGGTTCTGTTCTGCAAATGTGCTTTAGTGTGGGCTACCTTGGCTGGATTTGCCAATTTCCTGCTGAGTATTGCCAGTACCAGACACAGTCAACTTACCTGCCATACATTACTCACAGCTGACCACAGGAGTGAGCACTAGCAGCTGCTGCCAATTCCCAGCCAGGGAGGTTTAGCCCCTTACTTTAGTTGATTCTTTTCAAGGTCTTATCATACTCCTGCTGTACTGATTGTGTGGGTGGGGGGCTTCATCGTCTTTGAAAAGAAGAAATCTGTTGGCAGGTTTGCTGCCATGTTTGCTCACCCAACCACTTTTTTTTAATCCTCTATAGCTGCTGTGCATGCTTAACATGTGGATTAATTGATCTGTCTGTTACAGTGAGCCAGGCTGATGGAATGAGGGTTCAGCCAAATGTCAAAGAATCACTAGTAAGCAATGACGACATATTCGATACTAAATGACTGCCCAGCTTTTGTCTTTGGTCTGTTCCTTTAAAGTGTGCGTCTTTTCCAGAAAACTACTGAGGACTGCAGTCAAATCATGGAAGACATTTGAGCTTGAGTCCATATAATTCATAGCTATCAACTGCACCTGATTTTGCCTCATATTTTGGGTTTGTTCTTCTACTAAATAATGACAAGCACTTGTATTTTAGATTTCATATCCTTTAGAAAACACTTTTTAATGCAAGATCTGGTACTTCAGCTACTTTTTAACTATATAAATGCAATATGAAAATCTCTTCCTAATTTTGTGTATTTGTTCCCTATTATTTTTTTGGCTTTTTCCCATTTTTTTATCTAAAAGGTTGAGAGGTATATACATTTCATATATTTCAGAAAATTTATGCTAGTACAAAACTGATTCCAGCAGCTATGTATACAACAGCAATATTTAAAATCTGTCCCTGATTTTGAGCATTTATCACCCATTATTTTTGGCTTTGTCCTTCAGTTTTGTTCTAAGGGTTTGAGAGCTATAACAAAATATGTGTTGTGGATTTAATATTTTGAACTTAATGCTTCATCATGCAAAGTATGTCTTAAAATGGACATGGGTTCTGTAAGCAACTGCAAGTGTGTGTGTGTGTGTGTGTGTGTGTGTGTGTGTGTGTGTGTGTGTGTGTGTGTGTATATACACAAATGCATATATGCATGTGTCCCTTCTGTCTGGTAGTGTTAATACTTTGTATTGTTATGTGTCTCAACATCACTGAGCAAAAATGGCTTATTTCTATGAGGCGATTTTTCAATACCATTATTATGCATTCACCCCAGACTATAATTAGTCCAGTGAAAATCAATGCACTACTCTGGTAAGCAAACATGGTTAAAAAATAAAAATAAAAATAATTCTGTGCAGGTACTAACAAAACACACATCTCATTCCTGTAAATATCTGATTGAGGCGCTTATTTGGCATGCAGTACAATGCACTTCAATTAAACATTTAAGATTTAAATTTGTGTGGTTTGTGTATTGAACTTTGCCATGGTTTGGTGAGATGAAATTTCTGGTAAATGATCAGCCTAGAAAACATTACTTCATGTCATTAATGTTAGGAAAAATACTCAGGAGAGGGGAAGAGGAGAGAGAGAGTTAACTGTAAGTAAAACATTTTTTTCTTAACAGTATTACTTAAGTGGCGCATGATTTTTTCTGCATGTTATAAAGTATTATTTTTTTCAGTTATTTTAAGTGTAATGGGGATACTAATGTAAATAGGTGCTTCTGTCTATTCTTTTTGTTTCTTTCTCCCTTCTTCTGTCTTTCTCCTTGTTCAGTTTTAAGAAATGTAGTCACTGCAATGTAAAACAAAACAATTATGGGGCAAGATGCCAAAGGTATAGATAAGCACTAAATTTATAGCCATAAGAATAACTGCAGCACAATTTCAGCAGTTATACTAACGAACAAAGAGAATTAGAACATGGCCTGCAATTTGAAATAGATGGACAGATATATGCATGAAGTACTAAAACGTACTGTGCGTTAGTTCTTGAACTCTTTAAAAAACAATATATGCTAACTTCTTACATCTGTTTATCTGACTACATAATACAGAGTGGAAGACATCATCTGGTAAACAGTGTTTGAAGTCTTCTAGTTTACACTGGCTAAGAATGTGAAGAAACAGCCTGTTGTTCCATATCACAGAGAATGCCTGAAGCTAGGACTGCTCAGCTTAAAGGAATACAACTGGATCTAATCAGGATAATTATTTTATTTTATTTTATTTTATTTAAATTTGTTGACCGGGAGTGTCCGACTGGACGTAGGTACATTTCCAGCGGAGGCCCGGGGAGAAAAGCTCCACTGTTAAAACAAACAGACAGTATATACAGTAGATTACATAGTGAATAACAATTTACATAGCAATTACTTACAACATATTTACAGATGAAGAACATAGTACATCAGTAGACAACCAGAATCTTTATCTGTGAAGTGCATACCAGACATTAACAAATGTTACAAGAAGAAGAAGTTCGTGCTGTATAATAAGTACTGGCTTATGAGCATCTGAGATAGCTATAATCAAGGTAGTTAGTGGAGTGGAAAGAAAGGTAGTGGTTGGATGGGGTGGATGGTATTAGAGTGGGAGTTGCAAGGGCATAGCCAGCATGTTTTTAGTTGCGCTTTTAGTAAAGTTTTGAAGTGGGTGCCTGATGGTATGGAGGTAATTGTGGGTGGGAGTGAGTTCCATAATTTGGCTATGGCGCAAGAGAATAGTGCTTCACCAGCAGAGTTATTGGCTTTAGTGATCTGCAAGTGATTTTTGCTGCTGGATCTTAGTGGTCTGGTGGTGCGATAGGGTTGAAGTAGATTCTGGAGGGATGGGACATTTAGTGGATGGTTTACTAGTTTGTGGGCGAGTGAGAGTTGATACCACTGAAGGAGGTGAGGGAGTTCAAGCCAGTCCAGTTCAGCAAGTGAGAGACAGTGGTGACTACGGTAGGATGCCCCTGTGGCGAATTTGGCGATTTTGTTGTAGCAGGTCTCTAGTTTGTTTAGATCACATTGCCTTAGGTTGGTATATATTGGAGAGGCATAAAGTAGGGTGGAGATAAGGTGGGAATTTGCTATTGAAATCTTTGCTGCTTTGGTGAGAAGTTGCTTCTTTCTGTATAACACTCCTAGTTTTTTGTGGACTTTTTTTATAGTCATGGATATGTGAATGTCAAATTTTAGTTTATTGTCTATTTCCACTCCTAGCAATTTGGTGTGTTCATTTGGGTATATAGTGGTGTTGTCTTTTGCCGTGATGTTAAAGTGAGAGTTGTTTTGAGTATGTTTGGTGGGTTGGAAGATGAGTAGTTTAGTTTTGTTTGCATTGAGTATTAATCGGGCATCGGATAACCATGTTTCAACAGAGGAAAAGGCTTCCTGTGTGACTTTTTGCAGTTTTGGTAGGGACTGGGCCGAGCAGATGATGGTCGAGTCATCTGCATATTGTATGAGTGTGCCATGTTTGGTGGCAGAGGCTAGATTATTGGTGTAAACAGAGAAGAGTAGGGGTCCAAGGATGGATCCTTGGGGAACCCCTATGGAGACAGGTAGTTGGGGAGATATGTCATTCTGCCATACAACGGATTGTTGGCGGTCAGACAGGTAACTCTGAAACCAGTTGGTAACCAATTGTGAGAAGGATAGGTTATTGAGGACAGAGATAAGTTGTTTGTGTGGGACCATGTGAAATGCTTTAGATAGGTCTAGGAAAGTAGCAGAGGAGAGACAGCCATTGTTTTTATGCTGAAGGATAGTGTTAGTAAAGGAGAGTAAGGCAGTGGTGGTGCTATGGCTTGGTCGGAAACCATGCTGAGTACTGGAAAGGAGGTTGTTAGTAAGGAGGTAGTCTGAGACCTGAGAGTGTATGCATCTCTCTAGTATTTTGGAGAGTGGAGAGAGAATAGCTATGGGGCGGTAATTGGTTAGTTCTGTGGAGAGTCCGCCTTTGTGGAGGGGAATTATATGTGATACTTTCCACAGTGTGGGAACATAACTTTCTGACAGAGATCGGTTAATCAAGATGGATACTGGGTAGGCCAGAGCATCAGCTGCGATTTGTAGGTATTCACTTGGGAGGCTGTCTGCTGCTAATTTGGTGGGTTTAAGTTTAGTTAAGAGTTTTTATGTTGGAGGTAGGTACAGGAGAAAAAGAGAAGGCAGTGGGGAGATTACAAGTTGAAGGTGTGGGTTGGAGGGGAGGGGGTTGTGTTGTTTAGCTAGTGATAGTATGGTTTGGGTGAAGTGTGTGTTGAATGAGGTAGCAATATTTTCTGAGGAGTGAGGGATGTTAGGAGGAGGAGTACTGACTTTACCTGGGTGGAGGATGGAGTTTATGGAGGACCAGAATTGTTTGGGGCTGTGTTGTGAGGAGACTAGGGCAGACTGGTAGTATTGGGATTTGTCCTGTTTTATTAGCTTTGTGACTCTATTGTGTAGTTCTAGGAATTTCTGTCTAGCTGAGGGGGTTTTGGTTTTGCGCCAGTGCTCCCATGCTTTATCCCTGTTTTTCATGTCTGACTTAGTGGTTTTCTGTAGCCATGGGGAGGGTTGTGCTTTGATTCTGGAGAATCTTATGAGGGCATGGTAATTAAGGATGTTCAGGAAGGTAGTATTAAAAAATTCAACTGCATCATCTAGACTGAGGTACTTTAGAGGATGCCAGTTACATTCTTTGAGGCATGAGATGAATGTGAGTGGGTTAAAGTTTAGTTTTTTACATATTTGACGGTAGATGACAGGTTTAGCTAGGTATAGGTATTTTTTGAGTAGGAATGTTGGGGAGTGATCACTGAGGCTATCTGATAAGCAGCCTGTTATATATGACTGGGGGCTCTTACTGACTAGTATCCAATCCAGAGTAGTGTGCTTGGTGGAGTTTTTATTTATCCTGGTTGGTGACTGGACTAGTTGAGTGAAGCCATGAAAGTGTACATGATGGGTTGGATTGTTGCCAGAACAGGATTGCCAATCAATATTGAAATCACCTAAGATGATAGTTTCTTGGGTGAGATGGTGGGTAGACCAGCTGAGGAGGTTTTCTAGGGGAGGGATGTTTTGGTCAGGTGGGAAGTAGCATCCAATTATGTTGATGGTTTTGTTTTGGTTAATTTTGAGGTTGGTATATATTATTTCTTCATTGCCTATTTGTGGAGCTGATGATTTTAAGATCTGGATGTTTAGATGCTGTTTAAATATTATAGCTACACCACCTCCTTTTTTGTTTAGCCGGTCTACTCTTAGTATGCCGTAACCTGTAGGGAGTATTTGCTCACTGGTAATGTGAGGTTTTAGCCAGATTTCTGTCAGGATGACCATATCTGGGGAGTACAAGTCTATGGTGGCATGGAGTTCATGGACTTTGTTGGATATACTTCTAATATTTAGGCATAGTAGAAGGAAGTCAGTTGGCTTTCTATTGGCTATAATATGGGAGAAGTTGTGGTTTCTAGTCTGATTATGAAGATTGGAGTTGGAGATGGTAGGGCCAGGGTTGGGGTGGATGTCTCCACTTAGGGCTAGTTTTGATAAGCATGAGATTATTAGTTTTCTCAGTTTTTGAATGTGTTTGTTTATAAGGGAAACTTTATGATTGTGCTCTGTGGGTAATAGGTATGGTGGGAGGGTTACTATGTTAAGTTGTAGGGATGCTTTATGTTTGAGTAATATAGTTGGTAGAATATGTGGGGGGTGCATAGGGATGGTTCTTGAGCTGGTGGGAGGGAGCTGAATGTGGGTGAGACATGAGTGGTGGTGTGAGTAGTAGTACAGTGGTAGTGGTTGAGTGGGGGAATGATGGAGCTTTGGTAGTTTGTAAGATATGCAAGGAGAGTACATGCAGTGAGCATAGGAAAGGTATGCTTGTACATGTTAGTTGAGGAGGTGTGATAGTAGTGGGAAGATGGAGGAGGTAGTGTTGGGTTAGTGCTGTGGTTGGCTATTAGAAAGATGGGAGGGGTTTGAGTGCAATAAAGGTGGGACCACCGGGGGCGGGAGGGAATAGAGGGCAGGGTGGGGAGTGAAGCGGGTAGAGGATAAATACATTGCTTCCTTTGTAATTATATGCTAGCAGTTGTTATTCCAGCTGGATACCACAAACTGTCTGCACTGCTTCTAAGTAAAATACCCCAAATGGTGTTGTTTCCATTATTTTCACTAGAAGCCACACATATAAAACTATCTCATTAATCACCCCAACCTTGACAGAAAGCTGCTATGGGGATAGTTCAACTGACATTCCCATACTTTTATGAGTTTTCTGAGACACATGACATTTGGAGGTCACGTTAACATCCTTAGTTTAACATGTGACAGATGAGCAGAACTACACCACATTATCTGCACACATGAATTTCTAAAAAATAGAATACAACAAAATATGTATATCAGAAAACGTGCAATACAGCACTTTCAATCCAAATTAGTGCATACACTTCAGTAACTCCACAAGCCAGAGGTTATCTGCCTTTTGTTTCTCAGGTCAGAATGAACAAATCTGTGTACAATGTCTGTTTGCTGTAACATTTTCGGGCTGCCAGCTGTTGGTGTTTCTCAGACCACCTCAGCAGATAATAACAGCTAACTATTCATGTACTATAAATCAAAGATTGCTTGTGCCAGTCGTTGGTTGATATTATCATGTAACCAGCCCTGCCTGATTATGGCATATGTGACTCAGAAACATTTTAAAAGCTAGAACTACTGTCCACAGTGACTTCCACTTGACTGCTACTCTTGGGTATCTCCCCTTTCTGATCTCCAGAGCAGCAGTTGCTCAAGCAAGGCTAAACAAATGCATTTTGCACTGGGCTGCCTAAAGTAGGATAAGAACTTTTGCCTCTGTACCTGGAGCTTTTGTCCTTGGGAGGCAATAACAGCACCTTGTTTACTGTATTTTCTTGTTTAGTCACTTTTTGAATATTCAGCTATATTGTGCAGCAGAGGTATTCTATCCATTGCTACTTTTCATTACTTGGCAATCCAGTTCTGTCCTTTTTCACATACACTGCTGTATTCTAAAAGGAAAGCACAGATTATCAGCATCAGAAATAATGCAGTGCAGCGGCCTCTCACTGCTCTACCATTTTGCTGTCCGTTCTCCTATGCATGCATTTCTTGTTAACCCTTGATGAATTATATCACTAGCTCTCTTAATTTAGGTACCACTCCAAGTGCAAAACGTTAAACACTCTTATGCTTTGCTAATACTGATTAGCACAGGGGTTAGCGGCAGGATTAGATCCTGTCAAGAGCAACAGCAGTGCTTTTATTTTATTCTCCTAGCTTTTCCTACATCAGTAGCTGGCTTCCATTTTAAGAGACTGTAATGTGATCCCTCGTATTGCAGTTTGTTGAAATGAGTACCTCAAAAGCTGCCATTTCATGTGGTTTAATGTATATCAGTTCCACATTTGCACAACTCTGGGGGAAGACAAACTCCCTAAAACAGTACACACAACAGTCTCAAAAAATACTTCTTTTCACCGTAACTCAAGCAAGTGATGTACAAGCTACTCTGCATCTGGGAGATACAAAAAAAGCATGTCTTGTTCTCCAGCACTAAAGGGAGCGTGTAATATGCTTACAGTAGAAATTAGTTCATTTTCCTTTCCCACCTTCATTTATTACTCTCAAAAAATCTTTTTTTTTTTTATGTTTACAAAGACATGCATCTAGAACGTTTCTCCACAGGCCTCCGCTGAAAATTGGATTATTTTCTGCTAAATCCCAGCGTAATCATTAACATATCTCGCTCCTGTTTATAAATTCTGTGCACTTTCACTCTTTTCTTTAGTGGACCAAGTTCATGTTTTTTCTTAGTTTTAATTTTAGGAAAGCTAAGAATGATACAAATTAGTTGCTGCATTTTAAGCCATGTTTTGATTGTCTTGCGAGCAAAAATGGCTTGTATATTTTTTACTACATTTCATCCCAAAGACAGCACTTGACATACAAAATGAATGTTAAAGGTATACTAATATAAACAGAATGTATGGAAAGTTATCCTACTACTGAAACATATAGATGGGGACAAACATTTTTGACCAGGTATTCCAAGGTTGCTTTCCACAATAAAAGTGACTGTAAGGCCCTGGCACCACTACGGACCCTGGCACCCCACTCCCCGTGAAGCCACTAAGCACCAGTCTCAAAATGGATGGGATCAGGAATAATGGGTGAGAACAAAGATAATGGGACTTGCAGACATCTCAGACACAAGAGACATTTATTTTGCGTTTCATAAAGATCATGCTTTTGAACTTGGGTGGACTTCTTCTCATGATCACTGAAAAGGCCATCCCAAGGAGGAAAGGCAGTCCATACAGCCTACCTTGCCTTGCAAAGGCTTAACACAATACCCCACTCGGGTATTGTAGAAAAACTTACCAGCTTAAATGTAAACCCATATGTCACAAGATGGTGTAAAAACTGGAACAAGGACAGAACCCACAGGGTTAAGAGTTGCTGGCACAGGGTTAGAGTTGGGTCCGAAGTGTGTGTCCCACAGGCTCCTCGGTCCTGGTGTCCTATTGTTTGGCATCTACAGCACCTCTGCACAACACAACTGCCCTTTTTTTTACATTGACAAAGTTTGGTTGAACTGGACGACTGACCGCCTGAAGACAATAGTGGAAAGTGATCCAGACACTTCATCGGAGAACACGGAAAGCAGATCAGAGAGCCCAGAGCCTCAGCCTGTTAAACTCCAAAAAAAATAGTCAAATGTATAGTCAAAAACCAAAGCCAACAAATGGCTACCATAGGTGGGTATATATAAAACACCACAAAAGAAGAGGTTATCAGGGGACCCAGATCTGGGCTGACAGTTCTTCTCTTCTGACACTCACGAGTGGTTAAAAAGTTAAGACATTGCCCAATCCTGGATTAGAATGGATTCAGGATCTACATCCAGATCTTCAGAGGTCATTCTTCATACTCAATCTTTATCAGACCAATGATCGAATGCCCCATTCCATTCGGGATGTATCTCACTGTATCTCTGCAGCAATTGAGGAACCCCCAAAAAACCCCAAAAAAGGAAAAAAAACCAAAAAAAATCAAAACTATGCTGCCTGATTGAAGAAACTCCAGCTCTATTCAGTTTCGATACCAGCCGCTCAGATCAGACACATCTGACATACATATACAAGGCCATGTCCAACCCGGAAAATTAATGGATGCTCTCCCTCAAAAAAAAAAATCCACCAAACCCAAAACCACACAAAGCATTTTAAATTTTAGCAAATATATATATAACGGGGGGGGGATTGGAGGGATAGACAGAGACTCACTATGGTGTGGAATAAAAATCCTAAAATCCGAGGCAGTGAGACTCCTGACTGACTCTGTTCAAGAGAAATAGAAATCTAGATGGGGGAGATCGAGGGTTACCGGGAATCATCTCTGTGTCACTGCTGGCTGAGGCACAACAAACAAAAACAATGGGCACAGTATTTTTCATATAAGTGGTGGTAACACAAAAAATTGGGCTATAGGCTTAAATGCCTTAGGGCAGATAGCCTAGTATAAACCTATGAACCTATGAACCTATGAAATAAAGTCTTACACAAGTCCACTTCAGACTTCTTTTTCGTGTTGCAGAATTATCTTAAAATGGATCAAGTAACCATGCCATGACACAGAATTGTCATTCTGTATACTGCATTGTAGCAATCATCTACATTAAGCTGTTGGTTATAGTCAGATTTCTTCGTGTCTGCATTGAATTAAGTAAAGTGGCTTTTGACCTTATGACCAGCATGAACAGGTCTCACAGTAATCCCCATACTGACTAATTATTGCTTAAACAGTTTGTCTAACAGAACTAAAATTCTGCAGAAGTCTGAAGCATGTTTTGCATACATTTAAAATAATAACATTTTGAGGCCTTGTAATCCCTCCAATTGATGCCATGGCCTAATCTAGACCACCCTTTATCTAGCCTAGGATTTTTCAAACTACAGTGCATATCTCAGTATTGATTCAGTCAAGATCCTTGCCTGGTTCATTTTAGCAACCATCAGAGTGGGTGCACAGGACAGTTTCTCCATGACTAGTTGCTTTTCTTGCATTAGGGGTAACAAGCTTATCTTAGCTGTTAATTTTTATGAGCTTTAGTTACTACACTTTCCAATTCACATTGAAGTTACAACAAGGATTAATGGAAAATAACATTTACCAGTATGTTTTTTTTAAAGTTGGCAGCTGGATTTGTTTTCATACAACTGATCAAAGAAACCAAAAGATGCCTAGCTATACATAGCTTTAGGTAGACTTGCACAGTTCTTGTCAACCTTTACAAGCATTAAATAGTGCTCACCTCCCAAATCAAAATTAATAACCCCAGTATAAATTAGTGTCTATTGAATTGTTAAGGCTAGCCTTAAATATAAACATTGCTTTACTGGAAGAGGTAACTTAATTCATCTTATTCCCATCCTATAGAATAAGAACCTATCCCTTCAGGGAGTTTTGTTTATTTGTTGATGTAGATTTAGGTCCTTAGTGTGGGTGTTTGTAGAGCTACTTGTTCTGCAAAGAAACAGAAGTTCAAATAGGATTAGGTCTTTCCAAGCTGGAAAAGCAAGACAAAGGTCACCACTGAGCAGATGGTAGGATACTGAGAAAAGGAGAGTTGTGCTAATCTACAGAGATGGTTAAATGATTTAAGGTTTCTAGCTAGTATTATTGGGGAAACACTATATTTCTTTAAAATATTAATTCTTCTTACTGTATCCCACCTGGGGTTGATATCATTGGAATTATCATATACTGTCAGTACTTGAAATGCCAAGTGCAAAAAAAATATATATTGAAAACACAGGAGAAGAGCGAATCTCAAAAAATTCACTCTCCTCCTTAACATTTCTTTTTGTGGGGGGGGGGGGCCTGCAACCCGCACCCTCAAACTTATATATACCAACTCCAAGATTGCCATACCTCTGAAAAAAGAGAATATTCTGAGAAATGGCTTCTCATTCTTAATATATGCAAGTTCACGCTTTGGCCATTCAGCCTCCACATTTTGGGACTTGGTCTAGCAGGCCCTGACATTTCAAATGGTTATCTGTACAGAGCTAAAGGTCTGGAGAAGTAATTAACAGTCCAAGTATAGTTATGTTTAAATATACATATATACATACAAATATTTCAAGCATAGGTATTAATGCCCTTTTAGCCTGCCAGTATACCAAAACAGTTGTTCCATAAGTGTCCAGGCTGTTTTTAAAAATGTCTAAAATAGTGCTTACTTTCATGTAATTTAGTAGTCTATTCCATGCATCAGCTGCTCTCTCATAGTGCCAATTAGAACACTTTGCATTCCTATAGAATCCTGTACATAAGTTGGATGACTCTCTACTATATTTTGATAACCCCAAACATTCCCAGAGTTAGTTGTCTCTAAATGCTCTACATACTTAAATAACATCTCATTTTAAATATCTATATGAGATACTGGACAAATTCAGATATTTTAATCATAATAACTTAAATGTTTACATCCATGGATGCCATTGGTATATTTCCAGTGTACCATTTCCAGTTTACTCATGCTTGTTCTCTTATAAGGTTCCCATGTTGTTATTCCATACTCAAGTTTGGATCTAAAGTAACTAATAAACAATGACTTCATTATTTCTGAAATCCTTGACTTTATAAAATATCCTATACAACCTGTAGTTCTATAATTGTCATTAACCAATTGGTTGATATGATTAGAAAAACTGTGAGCTTTCCATATACCCTGGTCTTTAAAATGAAGCTGTAGTTGCAATGGCTTTGTGCTGTATTAAGCATTCACCTTTAAATGTATGTCTCCCAAATCTCATATGCTTATTTTTGTTGCATTTATCAGCATTATTCCCTTGTGCCAATTTAGTCACGTTCTTTTGCAGACATGCCCTATCTGTAACATATGTAATCAGTTTACTCTATTTCAAGTCATCTGCATGTAGACTGTAGAACATCTCAGATGAAAAAAGTAGATCTGAAAGATACAATCTAAAGAAGTATGGGCCTAGGACAGAGCCCTGTGGAACATCCTAAATGTAACCTTGAATTTTACCTGTCCAGTTGCTGTATGGTATTTGCCATGTCTTATGTGTAAGTTGTGCAGCTATCCATCTTATCAATATTACATCAATACCTAGTTGTTCTAATTTATTGATCAGTGTTTTGCACATGATCCTGTCAAATGCTGAAGATAAATCTATACAAATTACATAACAGCACAATTTTTCATTCATAGCTTTTATTATATTGTTATAGAACATCATGCTACAGGTGATTAAAGATCTATTTCCAACATGTGCTGATATATGGTTTCAAGTCTCAGCCGTTCCAATTCTGGCAATAACTTATCCAAGATTACCTTAGCCATTATTTTTCCACAACATGAAAGTACACTTAAGGTTCTGTATGACTCTGGGCTTCTCTTACTCCCCTTCCCTTAAATACAGGTTTAAAAAGTGCTACTAATAACCAGAAGGATAAAACGATAAAAATCTTATGAACACAGTAAAAACAGTCACGTGAATTGGAAAATGTACTATGTTTTATGAGATAACACCCTTGTTTAAAATAAAACTGATTTTCCTTTAGTGCTCATGTTCATTTATTAAAAATCAAAAAAACTTGGTGCTTTCGTCCTGGGTATATCAAGGGACTAGGGTTAAAAACAATACACACTACATGACATCACGTCCTTATATAAACTAAAATTCAGTCAATAAAACCATTTACTGATTAATTAGTTTTTTACTTAAAGCGTTAAATAACACAGCACTTGATCTTAAAAACATATTAATATGTTTGCTTTCAATTTTAGGATACTTGCATTAGAAATAGTTTAATTCCCCATTTTGTTGCTGCATTTAAATGTATTTGCCACAATAGTAAAATAAATGGAACATGAGCACTAAAGGAAGATGTTTTTTAAACAAAGGTGTTAGCTCATAAAATGTATTACATTTTCCAATTCACATGACTGGTTTTACTGTGTTTGTTAAGGTGTAAAAAGTGCATGTCTCCAGTTTTGATGAATCTCCCATTATTTATACAACCTAGCAAATAATACACATAGTGTTATTGTAAGTTCTTGCTGAAGTGTTCTCAGGTCAGTATTACTAATTCCATGTCTTCCGTATAATTTGTTTGGATTAACTTTGCATAGTTCTTTTTCAGTATAATCCAGTTTGGTTTTAGTATCTGACTTTACCTGGATGTCAGTAGGACAATTTATCACCCCCTCTGTGGAGCCAAACTGCTTTCCAGTTTATCAATTTGCATGTCTTTACTTCTTCCACATATTATGTGTTTATAAAATGGCTTCTTATTATGCTCAGTTATCTTTATATACATTTTCTTCAAAATTTTCTTGAGCTGGTCTCACACTATGTTTAATTCATCTGTCCACCTTGTTTGTGTATTTCAGTTTTCAAAGTTGCAATTCAACCATTTTTCAATTTATTATATTTTTTGTCTCTCAACTTAATCAAGTATCTTATGGGCAGGAGGCTGAGAATCAGGCACCAAGGAAGCAGCTGCAAAGGTATCCAGCAGAGCAGCTAAGACAGGGGGAACAGCAGAAGGCTTAGGGGAGTCCATCTGCAACAACTCACAATACCTTTTCTGGATGTCAGAAACCTAGGAGCAGTTCCACTTAAAATGCTCCATCATGTGAACCACTGTATCCTCAAAGGACAATTCTTCTAAAGGGGAGTCAGGGCTTAAGGACTCTTCCTCCTATAATCCAAAAGTGATGGCATCTGGGAGGAATAGGCCAAGGAATCTTCATCAGAATCAGATTCCTCAGCAGAAGAATAATGCTACCCAGATTTTTTAGGGGTAGAAGACTGAAAAGGAACAGGAACAGCAACCCCCTGCAGTGGTCTCAAAGCCTTCAGCTCATTAAACAAGCCCCGAGTAAAATCCGGCCACTCCTTTTAAGGACCCTTGGAAGTAAGGGAAATATGCTTAGTTTTCTGTCTCCTGCATCAATTTAATCAGAGTACCAGGAACTTCCACCCTAATTAATATCTAGAGAATCCCCCTGAGACCCTCAGATATGATCAGCCATGGTTCCATTTCCATGTCCACTGTGGACATATGCAAATCCTCGGAGGATGTGTGAGAAGCCAGTTCCATGCCAGCCTCAGACAGGGTGGTGGCAGAAGGAACCAGCATGAGTACCGGGTGATCTTCTGGGTTATCATTCACTTTGAGAGAGCTGTCCAGTGGAGGCTGGACAGCAGCAGTATCAGACATTGACTTCTTAGCCTTTTCCTTAAGTGGCAGCTGTACCTTGGGTAGGTGGATTCAGCTATGGTACTCTGAACCAACAACTTCAGATGTTGATTCTCAAGATAAATGGAAAGCAAAGACAGAAGGCTGTGAAGCATCTTTGGTACAAATGGGGTACTGAGTGTGATTGTGTGAAGTGCCTAGACAAAACAAACACTTGTTGTGTTGATCCTTATGGGGAATCTGCCTCCCACACTGACATTTCCATTTCAAAATACAGTGAAAAAGAAAAGAAAAGGAACCCCAGTGTGCTAATTATCTGAAGAAAGCCTGGTATAACCAGCATAGCTAACAGCATTTATACTGATATTCAGCTATGGTGTTCAGACTAGCAGTGCAGTAGATCTGAGCTTGAATTGTCCGTATGTCACTTTTATGCACTACACTGACATGAGGAGCATACTAACTCTTACCAGCATCCTATGTCAGGTACAAGAGTTAAGAGGCATTGATATATTGGCCAGAGATAGGGCTATCCAGGTTATGAAAACTGCAACAGTGATATGAAGGACATCAATTACTCCTCCTTTCGCTCACATCCCTTGTCATGCCCCAAAGTTCCATACTCAAACCTTTATTGTTCAATATCTTTATAAATGACCTGTATACTGCATCCAAGTGTGGAACAGTAGTCCAATATGCTAATGACTCCGTTGTCATGTGCTCAGCCAAAGACCTAACAACCTTCCAGCAATACACCTAAGACTCTTTTGTCTCAATTGAAACCTGGCTAATTAACTGCCAACACCTACTTAACCCAAAGTAATGTTATTAACTCCAAAACAGATAAATAACCTAAAAAATCTCTTCACTGCCATCTCTAACAATAACACTAAAATTGAGATAGTCTCCAAAATCAAGCTGCTATTCTCATAAGACACAATCAACTGAATTTTGACCCCAGCATATCTAAGGCCATGAAAAACTCTCAAAACTCTAGGCTGCCACTGAAGAGCTAGGAATTTCCTCACAGATTCCAGTAGGAGTAGTGCTAAATCCTTTCTCCCTCCTTCACTCTTTTGCACCTCTACAATCCTAAGTAACTTAAGTTCTTCCACCATCGCAAAACTGCACCAATGCTATAACCAAAATAGCTGAATTTGCAACAAACCAGCCAAGCACAGCCCATCACTGTTTAGCTTTAAAATATGTACACTGTCTAGAACTCCCCCACATACACACTTATTTGCATCAGATGACAGTTTACAAAATACTTCAAAAACTAGGATAATGCCTCAGCCTCAAATCTCGCATTCGTCCCCATCTACCAAACAGAATATTATGGTCAGGTGGTGATAAACTAGTTCTTGTGGTAACAGCAAATAGCAAGACAAGAGACAATCTATATCATGTGTATTAAGAGCATGCAATGATATCTCACTTGAGCTAAGGCAAACTGCTAACCTAAATCTTGTTAAAACCAACCTAAGACTGCACCTCAAGAATTGACTATGCTACTATGGCACTCCGAGGTAACCTGATTATCACATCGGTACACTATTCTAACCTATCTCATGACAGAGCACTTTCATTATAGGATTCTAATTATCTTTTAACTGTACAACCTAAAACTACTTCATTACTATAAACTTGATTAATTGAAGCCTAATTCAAAACTGTGATGACCTTTTGTTTCTTGACTTTAACATCTATAATTTCATTCTGCTGGTTAAACTGAATGAATTGTAACATTGTAATGAATTTATCATAGCTAATCTAAACTCTCAACTTGTGTAAATGGATTATTACCCTGTATGTGTAATTTTTGTATGTGTAATTTTTGTAACTGTCTGGAGATTTTCCCCTGGGCTTCAGCTAAAAAAGGGACAATCTATGCCCAATCGGACTCTTCCAGTCAAGTAATGCAATAAAGAAATAAATGTGATCACATCAGAGAAATTCCCCTAAACTGCAGTTCTTCTAGCAAGGCAAAATAGCCATGAGAAGCCAATGTAGACAGCAATGAAAGGAATAAAATAATGTGCAAATGCAAAACCAAATCCAAATCCTGCTATTCAAAGTTTAAAAGACCCAAGAACTCAGCAGAGTTGTAACTGCATTTAAGAGCAAGATTGAAGATTCTACTAAAATATGAGACACTTGTATATGTTAAATAAAACCTAAAACATCTACTCCATTGCTCCAGCTTTTCCCACACATCTTGCAAGTCTCATGTCAAAGCAAAGATCTGTTTCCTGCTGACCTTGCTTACTATCACCCATAGGGGATGCTCCTAAAATAGTGAACCCAGGTCTCGGACCATCATTAAAATGGCTAAATGCTCACCAATAGATATTTAACAGAGAAATAAACAGTTTGACAAACAAAGCTGGTGTTATAACACAAAATTAAACAAAGCCTGCTCTGATAGAGTCTGGTCTTAGAACAGCTGTAGTGACAAGCATTGCTGCCAGTTACTGTATAGAAGTGGGTTAAAATCACCAAAAAGCAGCACACATTTCCAGGTGCACTGAATATAATTAGCAAGTGCTATAATAATTTGGTTTTGGTTGGATATTATTGACGCCTTAGAATGCTTCATTGGTCTTTACATTAGCACCTATGAATAGCATTACAAACAAACTGTTATGACTCATCTGAACAATAAACTATAGTTCTGAATACAGAAGTTAATACATTATGTATCTAGATCTGGAAACACTCCGGGAGAGGGTTTGGCATAATGGTTACAGTCTTTATCTCACCGATAAAATGTACAGGATTTTATTTTGACCTCTGGTTATTGGCAAGGGTTGCAATAGTCCTTAGACTAATAGCCTAGTCTTTACCTATGAACCTCTTTTCTACCAAGATCAAATATGATTTCCATTGAAATGCTAGATCAGTGTGGAACCCAAGAAAATAGTAGTAACTTATTAGTTTGACTGATCTGCATTTTTAGTGGAGTGATAAACATATGGTTTACATAAAATAGTATTTTGAGCAATAATATCATTTTAATAACATCATTTAGACTCAAAATTAAAAATGTTATCCCTTCTGAAAAAATGTTTTTTAATGTTAATATTGTGATTTGTTTTGAAAACAAGTTCCAAATTATTTAAAAAATCGTCTTTGTCAACATATTCAATTGTTATCAAGACTAAATGAATTGCTGCATTTTCAAGATATATTTTTTAAATTATTAATAATGAATTGGATTTATACTATTACATTTCAAACAGGAAGTCTCACTAAAACATTATCTATAATAAAATTCCTCAAATTAGATAATCACATAATCAGGTTCATATATAATCGAAGATGCAATCTTTGAATGTGTCTTGATCAAACTTGAAAGCACAAAACAGCAGAATAGCGAAATGGCATTTAAGCGATTTCTTTCCCTGGGAAAGAAATTGCTTGGCTGCCTCCATTACTTTGCCATTTTCCTCACTGTAGTGCGATCTTGGAGTTGGTATAGTTATGCAAGGGGGGTTTGGGGGGGACAACCCCCCACTTTTATGTAATGTTTTGAAGTTTTTATTTTTTTATTTTTTTTTGCGGAACAGCAATTTTTTTCCCCTGGGGGAAAAAAATTCGCTTTTCTAAGTGTTCAGGATTGTAAGCTTTCACTTACATGGGGTCGATAAATCAGCATTCGCTTTTTTAAGCGTTCACTCATTTAATATAGACCCACATAATCAGCAAAAAAAAAAAAAGAGAGACAGAGATTTTACATTTAATTTATTAACAGCTATAAAACTGAGAAAGGAATTGATATTGTCTGACAAATTAGACAACAGTTCAATGGCTAAGAGAAAAGGTAAAAGACTGGTAGCTGGTAAAGAAGGTAACTGTGTTTAATACCGCTGTTGATTTTATTAGTTCATGGAGAAATAAGCCAAGTTTAATACAACTGCAATGATAATTACAAGCATGAGTAAATCTAAAAATTTTAAGGGAAAACCAAAGGAGATAGGCAAGACCAAACAGGACAATGAAAATGAGACCAGAGAACACATAGGAACACAGGAAAGAAGACAGAAAGGTTGAAACATGAAAAATCAAGGAAACACTTGTATAAACTGTTGGTATGAGAAAAAAGCTATTGCAATGTGTGAGGAAAACTGAGAAAACAAGTAAGTGTTGTGAAATGTAAAATGATGAAGGAAAGCTGAAAGACCAGTTAAAAATGGTACAGGTATTAACAGACGAAAGAAAAGATGAGGAAGAGAACTGTCTGGAAGATGACAGAATATGAAGTAAGACGGAACTGAGAAACTCAAACAAGAAGAAAGGATTACTGGTGGTGACGGTGACAGAAGGCAATAAAATGACTGACCTACAAATCCAAAGAATTGAAAGTACAACTACTGATAAAGTAAGGAAAGAAAAGTGGAGGTTGTAATGGAGGCTAAGGAACTACAAGGGAAAAGTGGAGGTTGTAATGGAGGCTAAGGAACTACAAGGTAAACTCAGGAGACACAATTAGTAGCTTTACTCAACCACATAAGAAGGACAGCCTGGCTTAAAAGCACACAAGATGACCCCTTACTGTGACCCAGGTGAACGGGGTTTGATGACCTGCTTATGTCTCCAGTGGGGTAGGGGATAGCAGGCACTAAGGCAGCACATATGGAAGTGCAATTTCTCTGGTAGAAACTAGGGAAAACACTTCCCATGCTTTAGGAAAGAGGGTGAGGTTGCTTGCAATGTCCCTTGTGGAATAAAAAAGTGAGATCAGGCAAGCCTTTGCACATCTCCCTTCATCTCCACAAGCTGAGCATCTACAGGGAATGTAAGGCCAGTCAGAAAACCCACAAATAATCCCTAATAGCTGTCTTAAAAACAGTCCATCCTAGTTGTCTTTCACCCAATTGTGGGAAAAAAGGCCAGTTTGCCAGGAGGAGGCTGGTAGTCAACAAGCAGCAGGGACAAAGTGTGTGAAAAAATACTCAATAAGAAGGAAAAATAAATTAAGGATGGATGTGGGTGGTGATAGCAGAAGGACTGGTAGGGGTTAAATGAGGGCATATCAGAAAGGGATAAACACGGCCATAAGAAGTCTAAAACTGGAAAATGCTGCAGGACTGGATGGGTTTTAAGTGAGGTTTTATAATACAGTGGAAGGGAAAAATCAAGGGAGAACTATCAGCAATATACAACAGATGCCAAGAAAACTGAAATCTCATGGCTTCCAGGCCAAAGGCAAAAGTTGTGTTACTTACCAAACAGAAAGACTGTTGTTAATGGACCCAGAAGCAGTCAAACCACTTTCACTAATAAATGTTGATGCTAAGATTCTGACAATGATCTTGTCCATCTAAATAGCAAAACGTATAAGTAAAAAAATATGCACAAAAAGACCAAGTTGTCATTAAAAGGCTGACACTTAACAGCTAGCAGTTGCTGCTTTTCTTTTATGGAAGGATGCAAGAGGCAAAGAAAATAATGCACACACTGTACTGTTCAACATTAAAAGAATAAAGACATCTTATATAAATACTAGAGGGGATGGGCTTGTGAGCGAATTTTGTAGGATGACCAAAGACAATTTACATGGATACAGGGAAGCACTAATGTTGAATGGACAACTGACGGGAGGTGAAAATACAGAAGGGCCCACTTTTCCCCTCATTATTCAAAACTATCTTAGGCACTGCTAAGGAGAGTGAGAAACTGATGAAAGGAGTTGGGTTAAAAAAAAAAGAAGGAGAAAGGAAAATTACCTACTTTAGTTATTTTTATTTTGAAGATGATTTTATATTCATGGTTAAGAATGCAAGCTGATCATTAAAATGTGACTCTGGAATTTAGGAGCGCAAGAGGGTTACACTGTAAACTACAGAGAATCGTCTTTGGGGAAATAAGGAAAGGGAGAAAAGAAGAGATTTAATTCAGCTATGATTAGAAACATGGGAAATGGCAGAACATGAAAAAAGAAAATTACAATATATTACAACAGAAGACAGAAGGAGTATTAGAATGAAGAAACAAATGTAGTAAGGAGGAGGTAAACATGATGAAAATGACAAACCATTCTAATGTAGTCAAGGCATGTAACAGTGCAACAGGACTAGATGAGTTTTAAATGAAGTGGTTAAAGTAATTATGGAAATTCAAAAACATCTGAGAAATTCATATACAAAGCAGGCCAAGTTGGGGTACTAGTAAAGACTACTGGGGGAGTGATGAAGAGCCCCACAGCAGGAGAGGTACATGACAGTGTACAATACAACCACTAGTTCAGGCAAAAAAATAGAAATTCACCTAGAAGGGGCAACAATGAGGAAAGGGTGTCAAGGAATGAATAAATGGATAAGGATGGCAATATGATATGTCAGACTATTCAGAAGAGTTTGGGAAGAATAGGAAGGAAAGGAAATATAAATTTGGAGGCTGGGCTAGAAAAATCCTGAAGAAGAAGGGATGGAAAATATGACAGGGAAAGAAAGAAAGAAAAAGAAAGATAATGGAAGTGAAAATTTGGAAGTTGAGATGAGTAGTAGAAACAGATGACTAAAGAACTATAAAAATAAAAAGGGGAAGAACTAAAAATGATATGGGAAGAGGAAAGTATAGGATAGATCAAGAAAAGAAAAGCAATACAAGTGACAGAGAGAAACAAGAAGTGGAGAGGATGGAAGCTGCACCAATAGGGAAGTGATTAGGCTGGAAGGGGATGGATAAAGGGATATGTTCTACAAGGATAAAGATAACAGCAAAAAAGGAAGAAAATATCCACCTAAAGAAATTACTAGAAAATGGAAGATAGGAGAAGGCCTTTCCAGTGTAGCAAAATCAGAGGAGAAAAAAGACTTGCCAGCAAGTGAGGGGGCAGCTGCTCTAAATGTGGCACAGAAGGTTCTATAGATCAAAGATAAAATGAAAGCATAGTGGAAGGAGAAGTGGGAAAAGGATGCAGGGATTAGTATATGTTCTGAAAGTGTGACTTGGTGAAGGGAAACTTACAATAAATTACAAAACCTGGGAGAAGAGAAACAGCATATAAAATATTTTCCAGAATGGAAGACAAAAAGCTGTTTTGACCAATAAAATAGCCATACAAGGGTGAGGCAGTGGCATAGAAGTTCTGACACTGAGTGCACCAATAATGTGTGCAATGAGATGACCTGCCAACTGGAAGTGGCATTCAGTGAAATAGGTGTCAAGTGGCTGGTATCATTGCAGCCATCTTGAGGGAAGGGACCGAGGAGGCTATACTCAGGAAGCATCTCCTGACAAAGGGCAAAAGGTGTACTCCCCATAACAACACAGCTTGTACCAGATAGCAAAACTGTTAGCATAGTGAATCTTAGATGTTGTAGTCTAAACTTACAGACAAGAGTGGAACTGGTTGGTGCATAAAAATCCAACATTCCCTTCCATCATAAAAGTAGAAAATTTTCCCAGAAAAGCAATTATTAGAGTGACTAGATAGATGACTAATTTGGAGGGTTTTATAAAACCATAAGGATAATAGTGACAGTGCTCAAAAAAGTAATTTTGTTGCACCTTTTCAAAAGTCACTTCTTAACTCTGCAGATGAAACAAAGTAATTTCAGCTTTTGGTAGAAGTGCTGTCTGAACTACGAAGTAGAAAAACAATTTCCTTGCATAAATCAGTTTAGACATGTATAGCACAGAGGTTTTCAAAACTGTACATTTTCAAAATAATCCATGTAGTTCCAAAAGGTGTATTATGTGTACTGCTATATCCAGGATAACTCATTGTATCTTATACCCTACCCCAGATCACAGCAAGATGTACATATTTAATTCACTTCTACTTGTTCCTTTATCACACAACTGCTATCTGTGCAGTATCTCTCTCTCTTTCTGTGTGTGTGTGTGTGTGTGTGTGTGTGTGTGTGTGTGTGTGTGTGTGTGTGTGTGTGTGTCTCTCTCTCTCTCTCTATATATATATATATATATATATACATATATATATATATATTCACACACACACACACACACATATCTCACCAGTCAATACTGCAGAAACTAGGAGAATAAAGACATTGCTTTTCATAAAACTCAAGCACTAAATGCCACATTTTCATACAACAGTATCAATATTATTGGAAAAATACATATTAAACTAGTACTTCTTCTCTGACCTATATGTCACAAATGTCCCAGTTTTACATAGCAGATACAGGCACCTGAATATTCAGCCAAGTGATATAGAACTCAGTAGTTATTATCCTGCTATCCTACCTCAGCACAGGCTATAGGTCTTTCCGCCACAGGAGCGTCCCCTTCTTGAGACAAGAGTCAAGCCCCAGGAATATGCATCTTTTAGCTAAGACTACATGAAAACAGCATCTGTAAGATGGAAACATAACCATTAGGGACCAGCTGTACATTTAGTACATGCTCGCAGACTCTTTGCCAAAGACAGGCGGACCAGCCAGGGAGATGTGGGGCACTAAATTCAGAAAGACAGAAGAGTTATTGGAGGCCAACACCAGTTGGTCACAGATGAAGACCATGAAATAATTTACAAACTGTAATTTCCAACACTCTAGCTTTTTATTTATTTTAGTGATTTAGGACATGGAATGTATCCCCACTGCCTTGAAGTTTCCTGCCATTAGATGTCAGCTGTTGTAAGAGGTTCATTTTTCTTTCTGTGTAGTAGTACCAAAATTAGTCATTAAACAACTCCTAGAAGCCCTACATGCAAGGGATGCATGATCTGGCATCTCATGTTTCGTTCTACAGTACAACATATCTAATTCTAAGAGCAGAGCTCTATGCTCTGGAGGTCTGATAGAATCCCAGAGCCAGTCTGGCAGATGGCCGTTCTAGTTGTAATTATTCTATGTTCTGTGCACTGTATGCAATAGCTATTAATACACTGACAATCTTTATAACTAGCAATGCCCTGCATCCAAGATACATTGTTCAAGAGAAGCATGGTGGGTTGGGTAGTGGATGAAGAGTGAGTGAATAAAGAGATTGTGTGAGATAAATGAGAAATGTAAGACCTGGCCTTAAACTTCAGGAGAAAGACATTTGTTTTTATAATCAGTGCCAACATACATACTTCAACTCTCTGATTTTGCAGAATATCCCCAGTTTTTTTGTCCTGTCCCTTGTAAAGTTGATAATTTTCTGGTAAATTTATGAGAATTAGTCAGTCAATAATGCAAAGAATTTCATTCTTCTTGTTTAGAAGATGTAATATTGATGCAGAACATGTTATATGCAATAGAGTTGGACTAATATTTACAAATTATCCCAAATGTTGTGCCTTTGTCTGCATTAACACACACACACACACACACACACACACACACACACACACACACACACACACACACACACACACACACACACACTTATTTTTGGCTTAGTCCAAAATTCTTGGGCAAAGAAGTTGAGAGGTATGCCAGCTCAGTGGAATTATTTTGTCTTAATGGGAAAATTAGTCAATCAGATGCACTTTTTATTTTAACTGCACACATGATTATATATGTATGCCATTATCTCATATTATCAACACCTAATAAGTCATTTAATCTTGTAAGCACAGAGACTACAAGCAAGT